>NC_056745.1:1434251881-1434421881 GCF_019279795.1 Protopterus annectens | reverse complement strand
CCTCTGTGATGCTGTTTGTCAGAAACCCACATGAAGTCCTGCTCACAGTGAAGGAAAACGGCCAACACCCACATGAAGTGCTCTGTTATAGGAGTGTGTTTCCATGCGATTGGCTATAGGAATGATACCACAGCTGTTCTGCATGCAATTAGCAAGTGGGGGACTGCAATTCGTGCACAGGCCATCAGTTGATCATGAGCATTCCTTACAAAACTCAAGCTGCTGTCTATGCAAAATAGATGTACTTTTCCACAACCACAAGAGAGAGAGAGAGAGAGACAGAGACAGAGACAAAGTAAGAAAGGAAAGGAGTAAGAGAGTAAGAGCCAAGCATGTTTGTGTATGATCCGTGGGTGGAGAGTGGTATCTGGGTATTATAATGGTTGCCTATATTGTTTACTAATCCATACTGTCACATAGTAATTGCACATGGCAGCACACATTTATGGCTGAGCATTGTCTACAACAACCTCTGCAGTGTTTGAAAACTGCTGGCCTTGTAATGTGGACATTAGGACATATAGGTCCTCAATATAATGATGTAGCAAAACCCACACTGCAATGGATCCTGTCATTACACAATCACCCCAACAGGATACTGATGACACATATACGAACACACACTTACCAGTACTGAGTTTCAAGCCTCTAACTGACTATGTATTACTATTATAGTGTTACGCAGTTATTGCATGTACCACAGAGCTTACATGTTGGAGAGCTGTCCAAAGGTATCTTTGAAGGTGAGTAACATCAGCAACAGTGCTAAACAAGGGATAAGGGAAATGTAGTAAGTGTGACTGTCCACAAAAGGAGGTGTTAACAAAGGCACACACACACACACACACACACACACACACACACACACACTCTCTCTCTCTCTCTCTCAGGGAAACACACACATTATCACAGTTGGTAGGATCAGAATTAGAACTCCTACCTAACTAGTTTGCTATACTACAGTATTACGCAGTTATCACAAGTGCCACAGAGCTCATATGGCTGAAACATGGCCAAAAGGTTATTTCGAGGTGAATGACATCAGCAGGTGTGCTAAAGTAGGGCAATGGGAGGTGTAGTGAATGTTAATGGCTTCAAAATCATTAATCTGAATGGCTTCAAAATCATTAATCTACACACACACACAAACACACACACACACACACACACACACACACACACACACACACACACACACACACACACACACACTTGCCAGTACTGAGATGCATAGGTTCATTGTTTCACAGGTGTGTAGTAGGTGAATTGGCCTGAAGGCTGTACAAGGCTAGGCAAAGGGAATACCTTGGCATCAGGCCACATGACAATAGTCTCCAGTGTGGCTCATGAGTGTAGTCCCTGAAGTGGTCCCCAGGGGTGGGTATTGTATTTACCATCCACTCATCTGGGTTACTATTGTGGGTGGCCATTGACGTGCACTGCCTCCCATGTATATGATCTATATTCCATAACATGGACAGTGTCTGGGTTGTGCACATGTCCTACATGCATGTTCTGTGACATATGAAAGTGTACTTGAGTTCTCTAAGGCATGTTGTGTGGACAGACTGTTATCATCTGATGTGGCATTCCTGATCTCATTTGGTGAGACCTGGCTATGGAGCTTGAGGTCATGCTTGCACCTACATTGACAGCATGATACATGTATTCAGTGGAGTTAGTGGCATCTGTCCATACAGGGTATGTGTATAAGGCATGGTATCCCCTTTGTGGGTTACATTTGCAAACTCTACAGTTGTTGCAGGCATCCAGTGGGGAACATAGCAAAAGGGCCACTGTAACCATTTATTTGCCTACTGCTTGGATGGAACAGGGTGCCATACCCTTTTACTTGCTGGATAACACACACTCAGTCAGGAGATGTAACACATCACAGTACTTTCTGATGTCAGTGGCACTGTTGTGGTCAACAGGTATGTAGTCCACTGCAATCTTATTGTGGTTACTATTTGTGAGGCTATATGCATTACCAATACAGTGGTTGTTGCCTAGCCAAGTATGTTTGTATATGAGACATGGGTGGAGAGTGTTCTGTGAGTAACAGAAGGGTTGTCTATATTGTTCACCAATCCATAATGTCACATGTAGGGCTATGGATTGTCTACACAAGCCTCTCTGGTGTTTGACATCTGTTGTCCTTGCAAGGTGGACGTTGCAACATATACTAGGCCCTCAACATAATAATTTTGCAAAACCCACCCCACAATGGATCCTGTTATTACACAATCACAGCAACCACCACACAGGATATTGATGACACACACACTTGGCAGTACTGAGATTCAACCCCCTACTTAGCTATATATTGCTACTATAGAGTATCACATTTACCTCATACACCAGGGAACTTATAGGATGGATGTTGTCCCAAGGTACTTCTAAGATGAGAAACATCACCAGCCCTTGTAAACACTGGCATTGGGTTATGTAGTGGGTGAGAGATCACAAAAATAATTTTATCCTAAACACATATTTACATTTGACAGGGGTGAGGTTCAAACCTCTACCCAACAGTCTTTATGAACCATTATATTACGCATTTACCACAAGCACCACTGATCTGATATAGTTTTGGGTTGGCAACAGATACTTCTAAGGTGGATAACATCTGCAGGACTGCTAAAGTCAGGCACTGAGATGTGTATTGGGTGTAAATGGGAGCAAAATCGTTGAGGTACACACACAAACACTTGCCACAGATGAGATTCAAACTCATCACTGCGTAGTTACTGCTACTACATTGCTCCGCATTTACTGCACGCACCATGGAGCTTACATGTTGGCGAGAACTCCACAGGTACCTTTGAAGGTAACTAATAGCAGCAGTGCTAAAGGAGGGGTAAGGGGAGAGTAGTAAGTGCGAATGTCCATAATACCAGTTATTATCAAGGACACACACACACACACACACACACACACACACACACACACACACACACACACACACACACACACACACACACACACACACACACACACACACACACACACACCTAACTAGTATGTTATACTATGAGGCTGAGACTTGGCCAGAGGGTTATTTCAAGGTGACTGACATCAGCATGAGTGCTAACATGGGCAATGGGAAGTGCAGTGTGTGTGAATGGGCCATAAACCATTCCTCTGGAAACACATACAACACTCAGTCACACACAACTTTACATTTCACAGGACTAGGTATACAAATGCTAGCTGTATACTGATTTGTACTATCATGTTACACAGTTATCACACACACCACAGACACTATAGGGCAGAGGGCTACCAAAAGTAAATGTCTACAGTAATTGACATTGGCACATCATGTGATATTGTCCACTTGGATTTGTGGTGGGTGGGATAGGCCTCATGATGGAATTCTCTCTGTCACTGTCTGTCTCTCTCTTCCTCACATCTGTGTGTGTGCGTGTATGTTTGACCTATTACAATGTGTTGGCCTTGGATATGTGTGAGTATTCCTATCCAATGTGTGTGCAAAGCATGAATGGTGTGCAATGTGGTGTGTGTGCACAGACATCTGCGACTGACAGATATGTATAGTCCACTGTTGTTGTCAGACATGAGCTTCATTTCTCTAAATGTAGGAGCATGCCCAGAATGACCTTCTTTATTGAGTGTGTGAATCCATTCTAGGTAGGTTGTACTCCAGTCCAGGTTGGTGTTCTACACCTACAACTAGTGACCTGTTTCTGTAGGATATCTGTAGATAGGTTGACAATATGGAGTCACAATGGGTGAAAGATAGTGGGATACTGTAACTATTGTGTCTCTGCTGCTTGTGTTACATGGTTGGTGTTAGCAGAGATATTCAGACATATGCACTGTTTTACACTGTGATGTATTATGTCATCAACTACTGGCAGATATACTTATTTGCTCACAGTTATTTCATGGGAAATACAAGATGAATGAAGCTGTGTCCAGTATTGTGGTCTGCACCCTACATATTCATCTACACTCATACCATTCTGGAGGGGTAGCTGCAGACACTTGCTGATGGGTCTGTATAAATGGTCCAGCACATTGGTTCTGTGGTGGCTGAGGATCCCCTGCTTGAACATCTATTGACGTAACAGAATGGACATATCCTGCTGTGGCCATACCTCTCAGCTGTACAGATTCACACAGGTTACCCAGAGGCAAGGCTCATATATCTGGTCACTTCCCTTTCACATTGTGGTTTAACAAGGAGTTTGTAGCCACCCATTACTGGGTTTGCAGGCAGGGGTAGTATGGGCACACATCACAGTTTCAGATTTCACACAATGCATGGCATCCATGCTTCTGCACCCCCCCCCCACTCTGTTATTCTCTCCTCTTCCTAACATTATGCAAGCGATATCTGAGAAGTATCCCTATAGTTGTCCCTTCATCCCAGCTGTATTTAGTGGTTGGCCCACAGTTCATGCAGTAGGACATCATGGGCATGCTACTGGGATTTGTCAACATGGCCTTGCATTTGTGTTCTGTGGACTATGTTATGTTGTTAGTTGGGACCCCATGAGATAACATACATTGGCAGTATGGGTGAGGCACAGGCTCTTGACAGAGGAATGTAGGGCATTTGGCAGTAATTCAGACCATCTGTAGCAGGCCAGTGCATTCTGTCACTCCTACATTCCCAGGCTGTGAGCCACTGGATTCCCCTGGGGTGACAGGTTAAGTGTGCGAGGTGTTAATGGCAATAGTTCCTGTCCATATTAATCCATTGGTCTGGATGCTGGCAGGGTGCTGCTTACAGCTAGGGTCACACCTGCATGGGACACCTCTTCAGCATGCTGGATTCTGTGGGTATTCCCATGCAGAAGTGGGGTCATACTGTACTCATTCCCAACAGCAGGGATATGACCTGTGATAAACCTGTGGCTGATGGTGGGGTGAGCTGAGTGTATGTGTGATATGGAAGCTTCTTGCAGCTGACTCACAGATGTACCTGGGACATTCCCCTTATGCTGCCTTGTGCGGGGACATAGACAGTCTCTCATTACTTCATAACTGTGCCTTTTGTGGTCTGCCAATAATTGGCCAGACTACATCAGTATTCCTTACTACACAGACAACTAATGTGCTGCTAACCTGTATGTACAATTCCAAAGGTGTGTGCAGTTGACAGTTACATATTATGTACTCTGTCTAGGGTGCTTCCACTTGTATACTGTGTGTATGTCTGGGCCCACATTCATGGCATGTCCATCTTTCAGATGGTGACAGATATTGACATCTGAATAGTGAGTATGGATGATTGCTGAATTGGGTATTGCTGGGATGCATTGTGGTTGGCACTGCAGTTGTCAGAACATGGCCCTGTCATCAACAGTACTGGCCATAGGCCACTGAGACACAACCCTCCATGCCTACATGCTGACCACTTCCACACAATATAGAATATGCAACAACCTAACACACAGCTCCCTGCATATTGTACACATGCAGCAATATGTCCTGTAAATTGGGCAAGCTCAGGTAATCTGTGCTCCACTGTTATTAAACCCACACGTGCATGTTACTGCATTTCTACATAGGCTTGTGGGAGGGGGAGGGGCACAACTGACAACTGTAAACATTTACTATGACTTTACTGGTATTTCAGGTACTCTGTTGGCTTCCATTTCGTTTTGTATTCTGACCTATCATGCAGACTAGAGGCATATCAGTAGACTACAGATCTTAGGTTTTATTGACCTACATTTCAGTTTCAGAATTCTTACCCTTCAGAACTAACATACAAATGCCAGACCTGTTGTAGTCTGTCTGTGTGGGTCTGGAGGTGGTATGTTCATCATTGCCATTAATTGGAGGTCTTAGCACAGCCTTTCTTTATGGTCAGCTACACCTGTCCTGCTGGCTGTGGTTGTGGTTGGGTATGAGAGCCACACTGACATGCATGTGTGTGTCCTATGGACACACATTTGTGCCACCACATATACTCCAGTGGAATTTGTCACCTTCTCTAGTACTGCCTACTTTGTTGACACCAGTATTTGTTATGGATTTTATGCTGCCCATATAGGTGTCCACTATCTGCTGCCACCCCATTCAGCCACCCGATTCCCTTGCATGCTCACATCCATACCATAGATACAACTAGCAGAACATACTACTCCATTCAGCAATTGATAGGAAGAGTGACTTACTTTGTGGCTGTGCCAGTATTGAGGATGTTGCTGGAGGCTGACTATGTCGGCTGCACATAGTACACTCCCTATATATGGTAAAGCACAGGTAGTGTCATGTTTGGCATCCCCTTTTACTATATGTGTGAGTCAGGGAGAGGTGTCTTTCCCTAGGTCCCTACTGTTTCAGTGTATGTGCTATGCATTGCCTCTTTGCCAAAGCCTGTGCATACTTGGCATACCTCCTTCTGCCTACATAGGCAGGTTCAGGTTGTTCCTCCTCCGAGTCCCTCTATGCCTGTGCTGGCCTTGACAAGGGTAGGGGGCTGTGTGGCCCTGACCAGTGCTGTTCCTGCTGCAGATGTTTCTGCAGGATCATATTGTGTAGCATGGCACATACAATGAAAATTTGTGTACACGTAGCTGGAGAGTACTGCAAGGCTCCACCAGATATGTCCAGGCACCGGAACCATGACTTGAGCATCCCAAACACATGTTCTATTATGATTCTGGTTTGTGCATGTGCCTCATTATGGAGCTATTGTTCAGGTGTGTGTGCATTTCTGATGGGTGTCATAAGCCACACCTCCAGTGCATAACCAGCATCCTCTACTAGGTGGCCATATGGGATGTCCCCACTGGCAAATCTCTGGTACAGCTGTGTCATATGCCAGATGTGTGAGTCGTGATAGCTTCCAGGGCTACCATCACACACATTCAAGATAATGCCCTGGGCATCGCACACAACCTGGCAGTTGATGGAAGGGAAGCCCTTGTGGTTTATGTAGACCCTACTTCGCTCACCAGGTGGTGCTTTCATGTGTATGTGCGTGAAGTCTATAGCACCCACTACCTCAGGATATTCTGCTATTTGGTGGAAGAGATGCATATTGCTGGTCAATGCCTCACGGGTGTTGAGGAAATATATGTGCTCACCAGCATGTGCTGACATGGCATCCAGAAACTGGTAGAGTACCCTGGATGCTGATGCATGTGAGATCCCCATGATATCCCCGGTTGGCCTTTGGAAGGTACCTGTTGCTACTATTCTTAACCCTACACATACCTTGGTATCCAGTAGGATGGGTTCCCCTCTGTTGGTTCTGTGTGTAAGGCGTGGCCGGCACAGCTCAACAATTTGCTGTAGGATTTCCCTGTGCACCCTATAGCGCTCCACTATCTCCAGCTCATGTAGCCCCTGGTAAGTTACCCTGGGTCTGTACACTCTTCGCCTTCTCCTCACTGTGGGTTGGTCATCAGCATTCTCATTCTCACCACCCTCAGCCTCTTCCGCATATCAATGTGTGAGAGCAACAGCAGCCCCTAACATTTTGTTTGTTTTGTCAGGTAAAATTTCCCCATCTGTGTACACCAGTGGTGTAGAGTTTGCGGGAAAAACCAGAGTGAAAGGTGTTTGCATAGTTTATAGTAGTGTACTGGGTTGGGCTGCTGCCTGTGTAATTGGCTGATTCTGATACATTTCACCTGCCAGCTATGCTAGTTCTCCTTGATTGCCTTCCTACTGCTGTTTTCCCTTCCCTTTGCCTTCCCATTTAAGCCCCGAGGCACGGCGCGTATACCCACTGCTCAGATATGAACAGAGCTGCTATTTCCTGTTTTTTTTTTTGTTTGTTTAAAACCCACATAAGCAACGTAAACACTGCTAGGTAGCCTCAGGCACACCCCCTTCCTTAGCTGTGCTTAGCTAAGGGCAAACCTGGGCCACAGAGCTCCAGTAAGCTTACAGTATGCATGACACTCCCCCTTATGGGGTCATCTACCTCTTATGCTTATTATACCATGGTGTTGCTGCACCTACACAGTTGGGTGCAACCTAACACTGATGGGAAATCTGTGATTCAGCATCAGTTCCCTCATTTGCATAAAACTGACTGCTGATGAATGGTTACAAATCTGACACTCAGCCTTCCCCCTTAGCAACCACTATTCCATGGTATTGCTGTCTTATGCATGCCATTGACTATTATGGCAGAATGCTGATTTGGGTTTAAAAGCTTATTTCCAACTTTTTTCCTTATTTTTGGTCCAATCCCGTTTGCACTCCACTGCCCTACGCTTAAATGGCCAAAATCAGCCAAAAAAAATAAAAGTTATTTTTTATACTTTTGCCACTATTTCCCATGCCAATGGCCATATATTTGGCCATTGGCATACCTACTACATTGTATATATGCTTTCTTTCGAGCTGTCATGCCTCCGTTTTGTAATTTGCAGAAATATATTCGGTTAGTAACCAAATACATTTCTACAGGTTACACTATTCCTGCACAGATGCCTTCCTGCTTCCTGGATCACTAATTCACTTCATTTGCATGGTTTTCACCAGCAAATAGCATACAGGAGCTGTGTCCATGCAGGAATAGTGTAGGAGCACTCTTGCACGTCCCAGGAGCTCATTCCTTTGCCACTCATCGGCCATCCTGTGTGCACAGTTCTTGCACTATTCCTGCACACCATGCAGAGCTTGCTGAATCCCAGTATTTTTTTTCTTTTCCAGCATGTTTTACTGAGTGCATCTTCCACAAGAAACAGCTATGTGAAAAATATGAAAAATAATTTCAAAATGTAAATCCCATGTTGAATTGGAATGCAAACCTCATACATTCCCCGAAGAATGGTCCTTACTTAATATTACCATGAGGTCACACAAACACAGAATATGCTAATATGCTTCAAGGAGAACAAGCATATATTTTGCTTCTCACTGCATAACTTATGGATGCCTAGACATTCATACATTCGTAGATAAAACTTAAATGCATAAGAATTAGCTAGGGAAGATAAACAGCCTTGTGTTTAATTATACATATTTTAATTGAAGATTTGGACTACCTGACCCACCTAGGCTACCCTTTTCTGTATTAGCTTACAAGCTGTAGATTCCATTTAACAACCAGCTAAAGCTGCCAACCATCATGCTATGTTCTTCCCATGTAACTGCATTTGTTTACTGTTTTTGCATGACATATTTTCTCTGGGAAGGTTGTTTAAATATGTCTATGTATTCTTCTGTAAAATGCTGCTTGATCTCCCTTGAGTTAGGATGTTCACTTTTTGTATCATTCAGCTTGAATGTACAACATGAGTTTTGTTGTATACAACGTGTTGCATTGGGCACAACATGTGTTGTGTTGTGTGCAACAGTATGAGTTAATGAATTACTTTTAGCAATTTGCACTTGCTACACTTTTTCAGAGTTGTGAGAATGACATTATGTTAGTAGAGGAACTTTCACTAACCCCACCAATACCCATTAGTCATTTCAGGCATTTGAAAACATGTTGGTAATTCGAGTCAGTGAATGGAGTATAGGTGATATTGTATCAAACAGTGTCTATTCAAATATCAAGGCACCAAGGAACTATTACCGTATTCTCCTGAAACATTTTTCTTGCATCTTCAAAATGTATCATTTTGTTCTCATGTATTTCGTTTTGAAAGATTGCAACCACTGGGTCTCATTGTGGTATGATTTATCTGTCATCATACCTCTCAGCTGTCCAGACTTTCACAGAATGTCCAGATTTTTGCCTGATATATTTGGTCTGTTGTTCATAAAATTTGTGGTTTTCTGGAAAATCACTGAAGACTGAAGTCACTAAATAATGACATACATTTGAATTTCAGACTTTTATCCTTCAGAAAATGTATACTGAAGGATGAACACAGGATAGCAGCAGATTTCTTCAGCTCCACCAACTTAACTGCACTGACAGGAAATAATTACTTTAAAAATCAACTAATTAAATAATTTTCTTTCTAAATACGTTTGGAATATAAGTTTCTTGAATAATATCTAAAAAAGAAAGAAAATTTCAATAATTGTCCTGTCAGAAATCATCTTGGAAATTTGTCTTTCATCACCTCTGTTCAAAATGAGTTCCAGTAAGGCAAACAGTCAGGATTCCAGCATCAAGAAAGAGCTTCAGTCTCTGATATCTACTATTCAGCAACTAACAACCAAAATGGACAAACTGGATACTAAAATTGATAACTTCATAGAAAAAACTACAAAACAAATGGATTTGTTACATCAAGACTTGCAACAACAGAAGGCTCAGATTACAGGCATAGAAGAGATTGTTAATGATATGGAGAACAGAATCCAGGAAGAAGAAATTAACATTGAGTTTTTGCTGAAGCAGAACACACACCTACAATCTAAATTGATGACCTGGAAAACAGATCTAGATGCAATAATATTAGGATTTTTGGACTGCCAGAAAATATAGAAGGTAACAACATTACTTCATTTTTAAATACTTGGCTTCCCAAAACTTTAGACTTGTCAGAAGCATTTTCTTTTGGTATTGAAAGAGCCCATAGGTCCTTATCTAATTTTAACTCTAACAAAAAGTATCCTAGATCAGTTATAGTAAGATTTTTATCATCTTATGACAAGGAGATGGTATTAAAATCTGCATGGGCTAAAGCACCTATTAAAATTAATGAGGCAACTGTGCATTTTGACAATGACTATTCTTCCTTGGTAATAACTAAAAGAAAAGTTTTTTTGCCATTAATAAGAGAGCTTAAGAAAGCACAGTTCAAAACTTACCTTTTATTTCCTGCCAAACTAAAAATCTTTTTACCTGATGGCCCTAGAATTTTTGAAGACTTGGACTCTGCTTTGCTGTATATTAAAAAAAAATAAGATATTAGATAAAATAGAAGATATGGAATGGGCAAGTCCTTCGTTAAAGAGGATGGCAACAGGAACTTCTTGGAAGACTTCAGAGAAGCAAAAAAGACTAAAAAACAAATGACATGTTCTATATATTTTTTTTCTTTCTTTCCTTCTCTCTTAATCTCTTCAAATACAGTTACTGCATCTCCAGAAAGCCACAAATATTTTAAAGATTTATTCAAAGTTATTTTCTGTGTGCAAAGAACTGTTTTTGTTTCATAAATAGTCAAACTCTCTGAGGAACAAATAACATGCTATCAATCAACTTGTTTCTCTTTGAGATAAAGAGACCTAAGGTTAGTAATTTGATACATTTTCTTTCTCTTCTTGTTTTAAATAATGGCATTCTTTATAAACTATGCATTTAGTGAGGGGTGGGGGAGGGCAAGGAGAGAAGTATGATGCAAAATATGGAAAAAGTGAAATAATAACTTATTAGTTCTTTAAAACTATATATGCTGTTTAAACACTGTTGCTAAATATTATATCATGACTTTATTGCTTATACATGATTACAAATAATATGTCATGATATAATTGCAAATAATTAGAACTAAAATAGTTGTAAGTAATATGTTTCATGTTTAACTTTATTAATACAAACAGCAAGTAATATTTCTTTGTAGATACTCTTTGTAGCTTCCTTTTTTCTTTCTTCTCTCTCTCTCTCTCTTTCTTTTTTTTTCTCTACTCTCTTCCTTTCTCTCTTATAAGTACAGTTATATGCTTCTGATAATACTGATATATGTATATAATAAGATTTGTATGAGAAAATGAAATGGGGCATATAAAAATAAGTTGTATAATATGTTAAATAACTGTAGGCTTGGTTTCACTGTCATAGAGACTGTAATGACTTGTAAAATACTTCGCGAAGGTTTTGCACTGTTTAGTTTCATTTGTATTACTAAATGAATGTCAGACACTTGTATTTACTAAAATTCCCGCCAGAATGTTAAGGGAGACAATTTGGGATGTGGGTTACCTCGTGAATAGTGTCCTCGAGTTGTTTTAAAAGCTTCAACACTCAGAATACACGCAGAGAAGCTGAATGCAGTCATTTTGAACTTTGACCCCTGATTTCACACTGACACATTGCAGATTCAAGAAGAACACTGTTCCAGGAAGTAGAACTGCTGTAAATGCGACTTTGTGATGAAAAACGAACTTTATGACATCTAAATGTGAGTTATTCTTTATAACAACTTACTTATTTAAGATGTAATTTATAAAATATGAAAGTTATAATGATTTTAAATGATTCAGTATGCCATAGTAAGCAAGTGAGATATTTTAGAAGGCATAGAAGGTAAAACACATATACACATATTTTTGAAAGCTTACATGACTGCAGCATATTGATGTATATAAATACTTATGATTTAAACATATATAATGTTATAAATTATTTGCCTTAACTAACTGACAAGCACAAGTATCATTATGTCTATATTTTAGAAGAAACTGTCATGTGACATATTTTAAAGCTGCAGTTCAGATATATAAAATACAGATGGCTTTCATCACAATGATTTATGTATAACTAGGAATTATCATTGCTGTGCAGTATGACTTGTAAACATATGTATGAATATAAATATTTTATTTACTGGCAATAATAAGTATGAGAAGAAAGCTTTGGTGCAAGTAATTTAAAGTTTTTAAAACTGTTAACTGCATTTCTTTGGCAGAAAGTAGGAATACCCTAATATATGTAATGTCTGAACCATTATAGCCTAAGTTATTGAATCCAAATGAACATAAGAACTTATTTTTACAAACTTTTAATAAACTAATATATGGATATGCTCCTTTTTTTCTCTCTCTCTCTCTCTTCCTTTCTCTCTCTCTCTCTTCTCGGTTCCCATGAGTGTATTTTACAAAATAGATGCACATAGTAATATGAGCTGTTTCTAAATGTTCTTATGTGTTTATATGAAGCTGATTTATAAATTGTTTAGCTTTGTCTTACTAGATAATCTAATTAAATGAGGTTAACTTTAGTTAATAATAGTTAGTATTGAATTGATATGGTGGCAGCTGAGGTACTGCTGCTTAGGATAGGGGGATAACTTGAGAAGTATGTGCTACTCAAAGTTGGAGTTCTTAACTCCGGGCTGGGTGCAATTTTTAATCCTAATATTATTTTCACCTGTTTATTGTTGTTTGTATATAGTTCTGACATCCACAACACATTTTATAAACTTATTGTCACTACAAATAAAAGTGAAGCTTATACAAAATCCCATAAGATTTCCAATAAATACAGCTATAATTAATGGTACACCTAAAGGAGGAGGTATAATATCATTTATTTTGTTAATTGTTATTCTGATTATATGTTTTATATGTTTATAAAAGCTAAATGATTTCTCTAAAAGGAATTTCTTTAAACATTAATGGGCTGAATAACCCATGTAAAAGGGCAAGTTTAATGAGATACATTAATTTGCATAGGGCCAACTTAGTATTCCTTCAAGAAACACATCTCCTGAAAAAGGATATTGATAAATTAGCCACTAATAAATATACAGTCTTGGTTAGTTCAGAACACACTCAGAAAAAAGAGGAGTGGCTATTTTATGGAATAAAAGTATGCCCATACCTAAAACTATTAAGTCTTATAAAGATGATAAAGGAATGTTTTGTATGGTTACAATACAGATTAATGGAAAGACATATACATTAATCAATGTATATTGGATACCAGGAATTGGCATTAATACAGTGAAACACCATCTCAATAAGATCATATCATTTTCTATAGGAGATATTATTTTAGCAGGTGACTTTAATTGTATCCTACATGAAAAAGATACTACTACTATAGGAAAAAGGAAAATTACATCTAATGCAAAACATTTAAAAAATGTTGTTAATTTATATCATTTGAATGATATTAATAATCAGATAGATTCAAAATCATTACCATACACTTTTTTTTCTAACAGATATAAAACTTATTCAAAAATAGATAGAGTCTTTATTTCTAACCAGATGGTTACAGACTTAATTAATTCTAAAATCATTTTGTGTCCTATATCAGATCATAATTCAATTGTCTTTGAGTTTATGATAAAAAGTACTTACAATGTTCAGATCAAAAGGATACCAGCATACTTAACTCAACTGAAAGACTATAAAGATTATATACTTTCAGAAGTGCAACATTTTTTAGACTTAAACTATACACCTGAAGTCTCCATTGTTTATGTTTGGGATGCTTTAAAATCATATTTATATGGACAAAGTATCAGATGGTATAATAATAAAAGGAAATCTTGGGACAAGGAATTACTAGATATTCAAAGCAAATTAGACTCATACAAACATAATAATAAAGAAAATATTATGGACAAAAAAGTCATTGAAGAAATAAATAAATTAAATGAGAAATACAAAGAAATTTTAACTCATAAAGTTAAAATAACATTAGAGAAATATAAGTTTTTGTCTTACTCAATAAGTCCCAAATACTTACATAGACTTAAAAATAAAACAAAAGGTTGAATAAACAAAATCATATCAAAGAAATTTTCTCTCCAAGGAAAAAGAAGAATGTTTCTAGTTTACCAGAAATATTAGATGAATTTAGAAATCACTTTCACAAAATTAATCATAATAACATTAACATGGAGCCTAAAGATAAAATAAAGAAATTTATAAATACAAACATGAACAAAAAACTTAATAAACAACAGACTAAACTAATGGATAAAAATATTTCATATACAGAGGTTATTACACAAATAAACAAGCTTAAATCAAACAAAGCACCAGGTAATGATGGTATTATACCAGAGATCTATAAAATTCTTCCCAAAAGTACTTACTCATTAATACATAAGGTTTTTATTTTGGCCCAAAATGAGTTAACAACCCCCCATCTTGGCAATACACATTTATTTCACCAATTTTAAAACCCAATAAAGACCCAACCAGATGCACTTCATATAGACCTATTTCATTACTTAATGTTGGCTATAAAATGTTTATGAGTATTTTTGCTGATAGATTAAAGACAATCATCCCAGGCATTATAGATATAGACCAGACAGGCTTTATTGTAAATTGAAATACTTTTGATAATATAAGGAGAACTTTAACGTTAATTGATTTTGCAAATAGGAAAAAGAAAGATTTAACACTTATTAGTCTCGATATAAGTTCAGCATTTGATTCAGTAAGTTGGGACTACTTGTTTATCTTACTGAAGTGCACAAACTTCTCAGATGCATTTGTAAATCTAATTGAACATCTATATAAAGGAGCATTGGCTTACATTAAGATAGAAACATATGTCTCACAAAAAATACCCATTTTAAAAGGTACAATACAAGGGTGTCCACTCTCTCCACTATTATCTACTTTAATAATGGAGCCTTGGGCTAATTTGATCAGAAACAGTACTGATATAGAAGGATTTGATATAGATGAAAATACAATATCTAAAATTCAACTTTTTGCAGATGATGTTCTAATTACATCAGCTGGATCTAACTCTTCTATGCAGTCCTTATTTGATAAAATGATGGATTTTAAAAATATCTCTGGTTTAATATTCAATGAAGAAAAAACTAAAATGTTACCAATATACACACGAAAAAATGTCCTCATTGATGATTTTAACAAATATATACCCAACTCAGGTCAGATAACTTACTTAGGTATAATATTAACTAAAGATATCAAATCTATTATACATAATAATTATAGTACCTGTCTTCTTAATATACAAAATCTTTTCAATAGCTGGAACAATATGTTTTTTACCATGGAAGAGAGACTCACAATTATTAAAATGATAGTATTCCCTAAGATATTATACTTAATACAATCAATAATACTCCCACCTACAAAAAAAATTATTAAGAAATTGAATTCACTAATGTTAAATTTCTTATGGGCACCTAATAGACCTAGGATTGCATTAAAGAAACATACTAATAGCTGGTCTCAAGGGGGAATTTCATTTCCAGACTTTAATTTATATACTATCTCTTCTATTATAAAAGTTATTATTTTGTTAATAGATCGGTCATATGTTGCAAGATGGAAAGATTACTGGGAACTAATTAGCATTCACTTCATGAAAATCTCTTTAATACATAAAAATATTATTGTAAATAACCCCATGTTATGGTTACTAAAAGAATTTTGTACTTCATCCATTACACCAAAATATGTAGTTAGTTACCCATTAAACATTATTATCAATTATCGTAATTTTATATTCATGCATCCTAAGTATAAGGAATGGAATTTTATTCTATTCCCTATAATGTATACACAAGGTATGCTTTTGTCAACCACCTCTGAAAGAACTTTTTTAGTCACAGAGAATGATCTAAAGTATTGGTATCAGTTGCTGTCTGATAATAAAGTAAAACATTTAGACTTCTTAAAGCAAGAATTTGATTTGAGAGAAACATGTTGGTTAGAAATTCAGACTTTTAGACAACATCTTATTAATAAAATTGATTTAATGTCTTTAACAGTTAAAGAATCTGTTCCAATACTGATTGATTACTTGATATTAAATTTACAACATAGAGTTTCTGATAAAGGTAAGCTCTCATACATACATAAAATTATCAGAGAAGAAACTCATTACAGTTCAGATACCTATTGGAATTATTTCATTTCCATTAATGGTGAATCACCAAAACAACAAGATAAACAATATATATTGGAATCTGCTTATAAAACTACTTCTTCCATTAATTGGAGACTTTTTACTTGGAAATTTTTACATAGATCCTTCTATACACCTTTAATGATGAATAAAATAAATAATAAAGACAACTTATGTAAAAGATGTAATGTAGAAATAAATGCTGATTGGGCACATATGTTTTATGACTGTATAAAATTGAAGGAATATTGGAAGTTAATCAATGATTTTTTGCAGGCCCTTTTCACAGATAATTTCATTGTTTCTAAATCACTTATATTATTTAACACACCTGTTCCTAAAAGTGTTAAAAAGTTAAACTTCCCTTATTATGATCTATTCTAGCAGTGGCTAGAAAAATAATAACCAAAAATTGGATTTCAGATACCCCTCCTTCATTTAATGAATTTAAAAATGTTATGACTGAAGTGTGTCATATGGAATTGATGACAATAAAATCAAGAACTACTAGAAAAACATCTTATTATATTATATGGGATACTTTACAAAACCTGTTAAAAAATCTTAGTCTCAATAGCATGACATTATAGTTTAATCAATTGATTTGATTTGTAATGGATGTCTTTGTAAATACTTTGGTTATTTTATTGAATGTTATAACTATTTCTATTTTAATTGCTTGTATAAAACTGTTATGATATTTATTTTGTATGTTAAAAACAATAAACTTGTTTTTTAAAAAAAAGAAAATGTATACTAACACAAATTCTGTTATTCTGGCAATTTTCTAAGTTTATAAAAGCAAAATTTAAAGCCTGTTCCTATTTTTGGGCCTTTGTTCCTCCATTATTTTAGGCTTTGTCTAGATTTCTTGTACTAAGAGGTTGAGAGGCATGTCTGTCATGCCTTTTTTCCTCAATACTATATGTTAACCTTCTGGTCTCTCTTTGCAGAGCTTCTGGCACAGACCAAGTAACATTTTGTTACCCTCCCCCTGACCATCTTTATCCTATGTCTATGTTCTTTGAAAGTTAAAGTCTTGATAATTACTTGTAATATTTCAGATGTTGTCCTATCTCACCAATTATCTGTATAAAGGTAATAATGGCATATATTCTACAGACGATGATCTTGCTTTGCTTATGTTTAGATCTTTTTTTTCTTTGCTTTGTGAACTGGGTAATCTCATCAGACACAGGTGCCCGTATTATGGGGGTTGTCTGGGAATACTGCCTGCTTAAGGGACTTGCTCAGAGTTACACATTCTGCAAGTGGCAATCAATGGCACCAAACCTAAGCATACAAAATATGCCAGGTGTCATTTCCAAGAGGGCACATCTCTATCCCCTTGATTCTCTGGTGTCCTAGCTATATAATTAAAGCACTCTGTTAGATGACATCCCGGGCTGTGTCCTACATGAACTACAAAATGAACTGGCACCTCACCTAACTGTCATGTTTAATCATACCCTCACCTCAGGCTTCGTGCCCAATGAGTGGCACACAGCTACAGTTATCCCACTCCACAAGGGGGGAGCCACCTTGGATCCCGGGAACTACTGCCCCATCAGTCTGACAAGCCTGATCTGCAAAGCCATGGAACGTATTATCATGGAGCTTATAAACAAAGACAATGGCAACCTTAAAACACTGGACCCCACCCAGTTTGGGTTCGTGAAGGGTCGATCTTGCCTTCTGAACCTGACTGACTTCTTCGAATCTCCAGAGCCATGGATGAGGGTAAGGCAGTCCACACAGCCTATCTGGACCTCACCAAGGCCTTTGACACCATCCCCACTCTGGAATCATAGATAAACTTACTAAGCTGGGCATTAATCCCTACATCACTCGATGGGTTGCCAACTGGCTTACTGACAGAACCCACACTGTAAAAGTAGCTGACTCCAAATCCAGCTCCAGACAAGTGACAAGTGGAGTGCCTCAGGATTCAGTCCTGGGACCTCTCTTGTTTGGCATCTACTTCTCTGAAGTACAGTCCAACACTAAGGGACTCTGGCTAACAATGTTTGCAAATTACTGTAAACTGGGAGCCATTATTGAATCCCCAAATGATGTGGATACTCTACAAAAGGGCCTTACAGAAAGTGCCAGAGCCATGGGTTCAAGTTCAATGCCAAGAAATGTATAGTTATCCCCCTTGGGAAAAAATATGTACCCGTGAATTACCACATAGATGGCAGTACACTAAACACTGAAAGTGTGATAAGTGACTTAGAAACACAGGTGGACAGTGGTCTCAACTTCAATAACCACATCGCCACAACAGTCAGGAAATCCTTCTATGTGGCACACCTCATCTCTAAGGGCTTTTCATCCAGAAAAAAGGAAGTCATTGTCCCACTGTACTCATCCCTCATTAGACCCTTTCTAGAATACAACGCCCCATTTGGTATGTACCTCTCAAGACATCTGCAACAACTAGAAAGTCCGCAGAAATACCTCACTAAAAGAATCACAGGCCTAAAGCAGATGCCCTATGCTGACCGCCTTAAAGAACTCCAGCTATACTCTGTTGCATACTGTGTACTCTGAGGCGATCTCTTCTTAACATACAAGGCCATGTCAAACCCAGAGCTGTTGGACATGCTACACTTAAAGAAATCCCAATCCCTCAGAGCCACATGCTCCAGGGATCTAAACCTTGTCATCACAATAAAGAAAACATGCTGGACAGATAGGTTCCTGACCCAGAGACTCCCCAGACTCTGGAATAGACTGCCCATACATGTCAAGCAAAGCGCCTCTTTGACCCTTTTCAAAAGGAACCTTGATGATTGGATGGAAGAAATGAATTTCACCCTGGGGATCACATCAGTCACCCTTCTAGACAGGGGTCCAGGGAAGTAAATAGTGTGGGAAGAAATAGCCAGGGAATTGTTATGGCTAGGCTTGTATAGGCCCTAGGGCCGATAGCCTAGTACCAACCTATTAACTTATGTGTGCACCATAGCAATTGTATTGTTTGTCATTACCATATAGCAATAAATACACAATAGACATATTACATTTTCCTTAAGCATTCATTACTTGTCAAACAAACATTTTCTTACTAACTATTGAAGTGATAAAAATTCTGTTGTATATTCATGCAGTCTTTGTTCCTGCTCCACAGAATTCCAGGTACTCTTCTTTCCAGCAGCAAAGATTCCATGATGATCCACATTTCAGTGGTCAAACTGACAAGTAAATAGTCTGTACCTTCTACCTTTCTCCCAGTCCTGTAAATTGTGAATCACATCTGTTTTCTTCCAGTCTATAGAAACTTCACATCCATCTATAAATCGCTAAATACTTCTCAGTAATATTGTTAAATGTCTCCTTATTTCTCAAAATAATTATGTTGTCTTCCAGTCTCCAAGAACTCTATTCTCTTCTTATGATTTCTTAAAATGCTGCTTTGTCAATCTACAAGGTCTCTTTTCACATTTCATGGAATTCTAATGCCTTGTACACAGACAGTTTTGGGAAATTCTTTAGGTACCTTTCTTCTGTAAAAGGAGCAAATCAAATGATTTGTTCTAAGCACTGGTAATGGCTAATCTGGCAATCTTCCTTAACTTCTCTTTCAAATGCTAAGGTAAAATAATTTATTAGCCATTCTATATTGCTGCCTATTATGGACACCTATGTTCTTTGTTTGGTGATTAGTTAATATACATCTATGTTTTTTTGACCAAAAGGTGCCACTGTATTTGTGATACTTGGTGGCCCTGAGAGTAAGTGCTAATGCTCAGTTATGGAGTGTACATGTGATTATAACAGGTTGAGGTATATAAACAAAGTACTACACATGTATTGGGCAGAAAGAAAACTCTGTATCTGCTGCCAGGTTATTATGCTGAAATAATATCCATACGTGTAGGTAGAAGGCTGCATATCAACTGTTTATTATACCACAGCAAGAGAAAATTGTGCATAATTTAGCAATAAACCACTACTGCTTATGGGTATCACAGGATTTACCCATAACTGGTGTGGTTTGATCACAAGGCCAAATCCAGAATGATCAACCTAAGCCAATCCCTGGTAAATTCTGTGATACCCACACCCAGTCATGGGTTACTGTTATTATATAATGACATTATTTAAGAAAGAAATTGCTCACCTTTCTTACATGCACATGGTACAAATGTTCCCACACTTGCACAGTACATCAGCAAAGTGCAAGGGAGGCACCAATAAATAGAACATTCCTATAGTGGTTTGTTTCTCTTTCTGTACCTTGCTTCTCTCTCTCTCTCTCTCTCTCTCTCTCTCTCTCTCTCTCTCTTTTGTGAAATGCTAATGTCTGCCATTACTTGAATTATTATTAATTTACCAGAAAATTATTTGAGAAGTAAAGTTGATCACAGTGTGATCAATCATAATACCAGTAACTGGGTCTACTTTGACCCATCAAAATTACAGTTCACTGAACTGCAATTTATCGGGTCCATTCTCGCGAATGTGCATTTAGTTGAAAATGCATTTCATGAAAACTGACTCACCGAAACAAAAAAGAAAACTAAACACATGTAAGCAGGGGGCAAGCCCCCCCTACAACCCCATGTGAGGGGCTGTGCCCCCCACTACTTATATATATATATATATATATATATATATATATATATATATATATATATATATATATATATATATATATATATATATAATAACTCCGAAATCACACTATAGTGGGGAAAAGGGAATATTCCTTTATCCTCACTATACTGCAATCTACAAAAACAAGCTCCCCCTCCCATACATCACTAAAAAACATCGTTCCTGCACCACCACAGGCTCCCAGAACTGGCGACCTCAGTTTACTCAACTGATTTTCATGAAAGTACATTTTCAAAAAAATACACTTTCACAAAAATGGACTCACTAAATTGCAGTTCAGTGAACTGTAATTTCAAAGGGTCAAAGTAGACCCCAGTAACTATACCTTTCAATTGTTTTCGCTCTGTCCCTTGTAAAATATCTGAAGATAGATTCATGTACAATTTCCCAATAATAAATATGGCTGCTCAACAATAATTTAATGGCCAGACTTCTTCCTATTAGGATATGCTGAGTTTTCAATGGGCACATTGAGTATTAATCTATATTTCATTTGTCTGTTTGCTTGCCCATTTACATATTTATTACCAATTAGTTGTTAACTTGAGTAATATATTGGCCCTAAAAGACCAGTTTCAGATATTGTCCAGCTGCGTGAGACAAACTATAAAACAGGTACCAGAAAGTGACTAAAAAGATTAATTGATAAAGTAGAAACAATGCAAAGATATATAAGAAAATCTAATATACATATGTTACAACACAGGCAAAGTATTATACTGATTGCAACTATGTCAGCAATACTTCTATAATTATAATATAAGTTTAGATGAAATGCAAGGGCCCATGCTAGTAGCTAATGATTCAAAAGTCTGCTTTAAGGGTAAAAAAGGAGGATTCCTAAAGAACTGCTGGTTGGAAGTAAGAGGAGAGAATAAAAGTAATAGATGTGTGTGGGGTGGGCAGATAGGGAGATTAAAAAAGGTAAGGTTACATCTTTTAGGTAGTCATATAAGAGTTAAATCAGTCCTTTCGATGAGGTAATGGAACAGCAGATCCCAGTACCCTTCATAATCTGCAGTATTTCTCAGGATGGGAGAGTGAGTCCAAGTGTTTGGCACTGAATACAGTCAAGGAACAGGTACTATAACTGCACCTGTTTTGTGAATAATTCAGTATGATAGATTTATAATCTTAGGAGCTGGGATTTTAGTCACTGATGGTTTTAGTCAAAGTACCAGGAAGGGTGGGAAAGGCATCATACTTTAAAAGTTTAAGTAGTAGGTAGGATCTAAGTAAGACAGCAACTCCTTCTTGAATTTGAAACAGTTTGCTTTCATTACAACCGCTGTTTTGCTGAATTTTCTTAATACTGTCAACACCCATAGAAATGTTGGTAGCCTAGTCTCTACCAACTTGCAGGACTTATCAACAGCTTTTGATACTGTCCCCCACCAGAAACATCATCCTTTGCAGTCACCTACTCCTCACTGCAATGATTCCATGGCTAGAGCACAAACAATGAAATGGAAAAATGATTTGCCACCTTCTTACCTGAAATTATTGGTGTTTCACAATGATTGATACTAGGCCATGTACATTAAAATATATTCATTAATGACCTCCACACTGCTAAAAACTTCTACCGTAGTTCAAGACCTTAATACAACAATCTTTCTTTTCAATTGAAATATGGCATAATAATGCAAAATGACTACTTAGCCCAAAGCACATATCTGTGAAAACAGTAGTACTGCCTATCGTTTCTATCAGCAACACCACGATAGAACAAGTAAGCCAAACAAAATTACTGGCTGTAATCATAGACGATCAGTTGAAATTCAACCACCATGTATTGCACATGGTTAAAAATATCATCAAAAACAAGGTGCATTATACAGAGCAAAAAATAAGTAGGATATATTACTGTGCATCTAAATTAGTAACAGATAAAGGCTTACCACAAAGATATAGGGCAATAAGAGAAAGGAAGGGAAGAAATCAAATACCATCATGGAGGTATCAGACAGAGACAACTATAAAGCTATTAAGACAAGAGGTGAAGATCATTCCTTTGTAACAAATGGTCGAGCAGATATTACTGTACTTCTAATTCTTCGGATCTTGTCAGGAAAGATAGTCTTGTAATTGGAGATTCAATTATTAGAGGAACTGATACTTACATTTGCAAAGAAGATAATGAACATTGAATAATGTTACGCTTGCCAGGAGCAAAAATTGAAAATGTGAGACAAGCCTTGAAATACCTTAATGTAAGGAAGTACAGACCTGTTGTCATTCATGTCAGTACAAATGTTCACATCCACAAGGACTCTCTGACTATTAGCAGGGAACTTTCAGCCCTCTTAGATAGAATAACTTGTTCTGCTTTTAGCACATATTTTTCACAAATCACATGTAGAAAGGATAGTCAGGTCACTGTGGAGGAAATTATTTTTTGGATAAATACCTACATGGAAAAAATGTCCCATTTTAAAAAATGGAAATGTGCAGAGTATCCAAGCCTAGTTTTGGGCACAGGTGTTCAGATAAGATGGTGTAAATTTGTCAAAATTAGGTAAGATCATTTTTGCAGCAGATATTTTGTAATAGGCAGGATTTTTGCCAGGTGGAAAATGTAACAGTTCACAGACAGCAGCATTTGATGCGTTTCTGATGTTTGTTAATGTGGGAGCATTAATAATAAAGTTTTTTTAATTGGAAAATTTGCTACATTTACACAAGATTGATGTTGTTATTGTTTGTGAAGCACAGTTAAAGAACAATGACTGGAAACCAGTTTAGTCAGGGTATAAATGTTTTTACTGTAACAAGACATTCTAACAAAAAAGGTGTTAAGATAGGGATTAAAGATAGTTACGACACCTGTGATTATTACATGTTCAGTGTTAACACCAGTACTATAGATTGTGTAACTGTGACAATAAAGACAACCCTGGAATATATAACAATTGCTGGAGTGTGTAAACTACCAAAGCCAAGAGCTAATGACCTAGAGGAAGACAAACATCTCTTGCATGAAGCACAGGAGGGAAGAATAATATTACCTGGGGACTTATATTTACCAGAAGCAGACTTTAATAATATCGATTCAACAACATTAGTAAGGAAATTATTCACAACTGATGTTCAGGAACAACAAAACCTCCAGATTGTAAAAACAAAAAAAACTACTAGGGAACGGAACATACTAGACACTGTATTCCTAAAGAAATTCCTATTACTTCAATTCAAAATTTACTATATTGTTGTGCAGTGATCACGAGGTTATAAAGGTTAATTTGTTACTAAATAATTCTGTCAAAATGAAATCTAAACCAGTGCACAGAAGATTAATTACAGATTATATGGAAGCAAAACAGTCACTTTGTAAAACTAACTGGAGTGATGTGTTCAGTGGAAAAACTGCAGAGGGAATGTGAAAAGCTTTGAAAGAGAAATTGAGTACAAAAAAAAAATAACATCAGGATCTAGGCATACGATGTCAGGGGAGTATATTTCCATAAGAACAAGATACCTGATTAAGGTGAGAGACAAAAAAAATATAAGAAATGGAAAGAGGGCAATCTACAAGTTTGAAAACTAAAACAAACAAGCTGGGCAAGCAAATTAAGCTTAGTGTGAAACAATATCAAGAACTATTTGAAGAAAATTTATATAAAGATATTGCATAATAGGAAACCTTTTTATAGATACATAAGATGTGGAAGGAGTAAAGACATGCACATCTATAAACTGTGTGTAGATTCTAAAATGTATTCTTAGGCATAACAGATTATAGAAATATTTACAAAATCTTATGCAAAACAGTTTGGCTCCACAAAGGGGGTGATAAGTCAACCTAGTGACATCCAGATAACCTCAGATACTGAAATCAAATTAGATCATATTGAAAAAGAACTGCACAAACTGGATCACAACAAAGCACAGGGAGGAGACAGAATTAGTAATAATGATCGAAGAACACCTCACCAAGAACTTACACTACCATTATATTTGTTATTTACTAGATCATACAAACATGAGGAGATTCCTCAAGATTGGAGACATGTGCTTACCTGTCTTTAAGGGAAAGGGGAGTAGAACAAACCCAGAGGCATACAGACCCTTAAGTCTATTTTCATGTTGTGGAAAAAAAATGGAGAAGGTAACATTGGATAAGTTATTGTCAGAATTTGATAGGTTGGGACTTGAAACCATATATCAGCATGCATATGTTGAAAATAGATCTATTACCACCTGTAGTATGATGTTCTATAACAATATAATAACAACTATGAATGAAAAATCACGCTGTGATGTAATTTATATAGATTTAACTTCAGCATTTGACAGGGTCATACACAAAACACTGATCAATAAATTAGAACAACTAGGTGTTGATGTACTCTTGATAAGATGGATAGCTGGGTGGCTTACAAATAGGACATTGCAAGCATCATACAGCAACTGGACAGGCGAAATCCTTGGTTATACTCAGGGTGTCCCACAGGGCTCTGTGCTACGCTCTCACTTGTCTAGAGTGTATCTTTCTGACCTAACTTTTTCATCTGAAGTGTTCTACAGTCTATATGCAGATAACCTGAGATTGGGTAAACTGATTACATGTGTTACAGATAAGTCATGTCTGCAAATGAACTTCACTAAATTGACAATTTGGGCACAGGAGAATAAAATCCTGACAAATACATCAAAAACTACCATATGAGATTTGGGAGACATAGACTGAAATGTGAATATTTAATACAATACACAGTGATTGACACTATAGACTCATTTAAGGACTTGAGATCCAGCTTTGAGTTTTTCTAATCATATCAACCAATTGGTTAATGACAGTTATAGAACTATAGGTTGTATAAAAAGATGTATAAAGTCTATGAAATCAGAAATGATGAAGTAATTTTTTGTTGGTTACATTAGACCCAAACTTAAATATGGAATACCAATATGGAAACCTTATATGAAAACAAACACAAGTAAATTGGATAGAGTACAGCTCAAATATACCAATGACATCCATGGATGTGAACATTTAAGTTATTATGAAAGGCTAAAATATCTGAACTTGTACAATGTCTCTTATAGATATGTAAGAGGAGATCTTATTCAGGTATATAGGGCATTTAGAGACAACTACCTCTGGGAATGTTTGGGGTTATCAAAAAGTACTAGAGAATCATCAGATAACCTATGTAGAAGATTCTATTGGAATGAGAAGTGTACTAATTGGTTCTTTGAGAGAGTAGATGATGCATGGAGCAGACTATCTTATTACATTAAAGCAAGTACTAGTTTAGATATTTTTAAGAACAGCCTGGGCACTTATTATGGGAACAAGTGTTTTGGTATATTGAAAAGCTAGAAGGGGTTTAATGCCTGTGCTTGTAATATTCGTATGTATGTATGTATGTATATATGTATGCATGTATGTATGTAAGAGTTGTCACTGTTAGAAGAGGATAGAAGAGGAAACAGATCAACAAAAATGCTTAGACATATAGATGTGATAAGATTAATGTGCAGTATTACAACAGACCAGGATCTATCATACGCTATTGTAAATAACAAACTAAAGACATCAGCACAGGCAGAAAAATTTAGAAGATAAGCAATTCTTGATGACCAAATACACTTTTACAGAAAATTAGGAAACAAAGCAAAAGGAATAGAAACACCACCATAAAAGAAAAAAGAATAGACAAATTTTGGAGAAATGCCAAGGAATGCTAAAAGAAGGAAAAGAAACAGCAAGAAGTTCGAATGTACAGGATATCAAATGTGATGAAGTAATGGCCAGAGCTACTGAAACAAAATTAAGAAAAGTTCCTGACTGGAAAACCCCAGGCCCAGATACAGTACAAAACTTCTGGTTAAAAGTATTAACATCTTTACATGAAGATTTAGCCCTGAGTAAGAACTGCTTATATGCCCACCCCGAAGAGACGCCAACCTGGTTAGCAACAGGAAAAATGATACTCCTCCTTAAAAGTGAACCTGCAAGCTAACCTAAAAACTATAGATGAATAACTTGTCCTCCAACAATGTATACGCTATATACCGCAATTGATGCTGATAGGGCTTTATAATCATTTAGAAAAAAAACTCAATTGTGGCAATAGAACAAAAGGGTAAGAAAAAAAAGTAATATGCAACAAAAAAAGCATTTGTTGTTAAATAAATGGAGAATTGTAAAAAGAGTAAGCATCTAGGTATGGCATGGATGGATTACAAAAAAGCATTTAATAGCATCCCACATTCATGGATAAAGGAGTGCTTGCAGATGTATAAGATACATCCTACATTGATTAATTCCATTACAGTGACAAACTAGTTTGGAGTTAAGCCTTGATAAAGGACAAATTATTATCCCAGGGATAAAAATTCAAAGGGGGATATTCCAGGGTGACTCTTCGCTCTGTTGCTATTTTTCTCTTTTATCTTGCCCTTAACCCATCACGATGTCTACATAACAGATTAGGTCATGGTTATAATTTCACTCCCAGAAAGCAACAAAGTGTAAAAACTTCTCATCTTTTTGTGGATGATTTAAAGCTGTATAGTTCATCAGATAAGGAACTAAAAGCACAACTGCAAGTGGTCATAATTTCCTTAGATGATATAAAAATGTTATTTGATCTTGATAAATGTGCAAAAGGAAAACTGCAGCACCAAGAAAATATCATTCGGGACAGGAATGTGAGATAAAGGACCTTGAGCAGGAGGGAGTGTACAATATGTTGTTATTGATGGAGGATCGATAACAAAACAGGATCAAATTTGAACAAAACTCAGTAAAGAATATTTTAGAAGACTAAAATGAATACTGAAAACAGCCCTGATATCTAGGAACAAAGTCAAAGCTACAAGCCAAATTACTTTTCCTGTTCTAACTTACAGTTTTGAGGCGACTGGCCCCAAAAGGTATTGGATCACTTGAACAGGAAAACAAGAAAAATGCTTCACGCTTATCAAATGGTATATAAAAACCAGTGTATGCCTAGATTATATATTACTAGTTCTAAAGGAGGTATGGGCCTCCTTGAAACCTGATTAAATGTAGAGATCTGCAATCATAAGACTTCATACATATCTGCTGACCTCACTAGATCCAAACATAGTGAAAGTTCTGAAACATGAGGAAAAGATTCCTAAACTGACTTCCCTGTTGAGTGTAAGCAGAATCATAACGGTGTCAAGCAGGAATGGAAATCAAACCAGAAGTAGATAAAAATCAGGCAATAACTAAATGTGCCAAAAACAAAAGAAGGACTGTAAGGTGAAGGACCAGATGAGAAGACAAAAAATGTGAAAAAGGCATAAATCATAAATATAGTTGTAAGTATAAAACAACTCCTGGAACAACTTCCTGTTAATCAGGATCTGACACTGGAATGGTTAAGGAGAGGTGAATTTAAACCAAAAGATGAAAGGCTAATATTGGGGGCCTAAGATAGTGGACTATATACATGTAGGTTTACAAAGTCCATTGAACATGTGGGAGAAACAGACAAATGCAGGTTCTGTAAAACAGAACTTGAGACAGTCACACATCTTGTTGCTGAGAGTGATACACTAACTGCAGACGGCCTTTATGCTGAAAGGCATAATAATGTGGCAAGACTGTTGTACTGGGATTGTGCAAACATTATAATACTGAAGTAACCAAGAGGCATTGGAAATGTGAACCACAAAGCATAATAGAAAATGAAGAAGTTTATATCACATGCATTCCTATTACCAGCAGTTCAAAAAATACATGCGAGAAAACCAGATATAGTGGTCCATGAAAAGAAGACAAAAGTAGCATTGATCATTGAAATTGCTACACCCAGTGACTACAGTGTCTTCCATACATAGAAACACAAAGTCATAAAATACCAGGATTTCTAGGCAGAAATTATGGCAATGTGGAAGAAGGATACCCAGACAATTCCGATAGTAGTAGAAGCAATGGGTCTCATAAAAACAAATTACAGCCTTATTTAGATATGCTACTAATACATGCAACTGAATTGCAGAAGGAATTAGTTCTGGACATATTGTGGGTGCTGCAAAGAGCAGTTTTGGCTAACCACAAAGACTGAAAGAATACTAATTTCACAAACATTAATCACATTTTGACTTAGGAATGGGCTCCATTCCCATCATGGTATTAGAAACCGACTTGGAGAAATAAAATTGTCAGGAAAAAACTACCTCACTGACATATCCAGAAAATGTATAGCCTCTCCTTTTTAACTGCCATCTCTCCTCTATGCTATCCCAATCTTTCACTAATCTTTAGGTCTGACAATCATCCAAACATGAGCAATGATATAATTAAATAGCCAAATTTTCAGTAAACTATAACAATACACAGACTTTTCTATTAGCCAGAAAACTGCCCACCCCTTAACAACTTAATACACATTACTTCCTCAATAGAATTTTACATTCTACAGAAAAATCCTTAATCACTATAACCAAATCATCTAATACTGCAGGTGACTCTCTCTATCTAAATAGTGTAGCTAAACTATAGAACCACATCCCCCTACCACTGAAATCCATTCAGAATGCAAACTCATTTAAAATACAACAAAAACCCCAATAAAGCCCCAGGTCCAGATGGCTTTACTGCAGAATTCTGCAAAGCTTTTAGTCAAAAAATATCGATTTTCCTTCTCCACCTATTTATCTACATTACTCATAATGGAATAAAGGATTTTCACTTAAATGCCTCTAAAACAATTGTCATCCCTAAATCCAACTCGGATCTTAAAAATCATTAGAATTATCGGCCCATCGCTCTTATTAACCTCAACATGAAGATCTAAGCTGCTATCCTAGCGAACAGAATTAAAGCTATTCTCCCCACCATTATCTCCATTGAACAATCAGGGTGAACCCAGAATAGACAAACCTTTGATCACACTCTTCTCCTTGATGCCCTCAGTACTTTCTGCCACTAATCACAACCCTATATATACTCTGGCTATCGATGCCTCTAAAGCCTTTTACAGATTGAATGTAGAATTTCTCCTATCTACCCTCCCTAGGTTCAACTTTCCTCCAGCTTTCATACAATCTATTAAAACTCTATACTTCAATGCCCACACTATCTTGCAAATTAACAACAACCCTTCTTCTCAAATTGATATTAAAAATGGAGCTAGACATGGGTGTCCAATGTCTCCCTACCTATTTAACCTTTATATTGAACCTCTTTTACTGCTAATCCCCCAAAAAAAACTTTCACCGTATTACCACCTCTTCGATACTAAAATTCAATTCTCAGCCTTTGCTGATGACCTTAACCTCTATTACTCCCTCCCTAATTCTGACCTTCCAAAAATACTAGACTCAATAGATAAATACTCGAGATTCTCGAACTATAAACTAAACTTAGAGAAATCAACCATCTTTCCCCTGAGACATTTTTGCCAACTACCTAGCTGCCCCCTCCCCCAATAAAAATTAATCATTCTTTACAGTACCTTGGTATTTCCTTTCATGAAGACCCCAACCAAATCTATTTGAACAATATCGCCAAACTTCGATTTAACATCCAACAAGATTTGAACAACTGGGCAAAATTACACCTCCCATTTCTCACCAAAGCTGCTATAATCAAAATGAACATTCTACCTCATCTACTCTATGTTTTCAATGCTTCTAACATAATAATTCACAACAAATTTTTTAAAACTCTCCACTCATCTTTCTCCAAATTCCTATGGTCCCCCAAATCAATAAGAATTAGCTATAATAGGCTAACTCTCCCAAAAGACAAGGGTGGCTTAAGTCTACCTGATTTCAAACTTTATTACAATATTATCAATGGTAACAAGATAGTAACAATATCCAATTATGCTCGCAATTCATCTATCTGGTCCCCTACATGGGTAAAATTATACTATAATTATATTAAAACATTCAGCTTCAACTCCAAAGCTCTTCCCTTTCTGAATACAAAAAACCAAAAATACTTCAAACTACAATAAACCAGTAAGCATATAATAACTATTCTTCAGAAGATTTTCAAATCTATAAAACTGTCCATTGCTTTCAATACCTTGCAACCATTCCATCTCAACTGCAACTTTAAACTGAACAAGAAAATGATCAACCTTGATAAATACCCCCTCATCAGAGAGTTTATAGCAGATCTCTTTCTTCTCTGAAATAATTCACTATCCAATGTAAGACTATACGTCTCTACCCAAAAGTTATACAATCATCTTGAGACAAACCCTTGAACTTTGTCGTGAACCTTGGAAGAAACCTCTTTAAATCTAAATGATATTAAAGCCTGCAAATCCATATGTAACCTCCTTTTACTTAAGAAGAAAATGATTTCTAATTCATACAAACTTATTCTTTGTATCCGAACCCAAAATTAATTAATGTTTTCAGACTATTGGAAAGAACAAGATCCCTCCATTTCCCCTAAATTTCCCAAGCTATTCAACTTTCCTTGAAACTTAATCCCCTTAAAAAACTTAACTATACCCAACTTATAATCTTAAATAACATGTACCTCTCCCTTGCTATACTTTCTAAAAATGTATTCCTACTTCTCTCCCCTCTGTCCTCATTGTACCAATCACAAAGCTGACCTGCTCCATATTTTTTGGAGTTGCAAATGCTCTTATAGACACTAATGCTCCCTTAAAATACAACTGAGAAAAAAGGGATATGAGAAAATGACTTTGTCCTGGAAATTCACAATATTACATATCCCTCCTACAGGATTATCAGTACAAGGGCAAAATGATTGACTTCAACAATTGGCTAAGCTTCTGGTGTCATTTTAAAGGGATCCAGTATCTGTCTGGTTGGGATGACATGGTCAACAGGCCATGATGCTTTGCCACAGATGGCCTGCACCTTTCACCCCTGGGATTCTGGATACTGGCTAAGGCTCTTACTGCCCCTATAGTGCCTTTTTTTTAGGCAAGATTCAAATGACAAATTCACCACTGTAACAGGAACAGGCAAGCAAAAACTGAGGGTAATGCTACTCAATGCTAGAAGTATAAATCTCAAAATGCACTCACTTGAGGCACTCCTTAAAATGGAGCACATTGATATCTGTGCAGTGACTGAGACCCTGCACTACCAGGCTATAACTCATACCACACTTTTTGGCCATGTAACCTGGACCAAAACACCAAAGGCGGAGGTGTGTCCATAGTCATTAAGGATATCCATACCTCCAGGCTAGTTGCTCAGCATAATGCATCCAAGGTTATCCAAGTGCAACTAACTCTGGGCAAAACTGCAATCCAAGTTGCAGCTTGCTACAGATCCCCCACCATGTCTCAGGATTCCCACTCCTCTTTTCTTTATGTACTGGAAAATATTAGGGTTTAACCAAACACCCTAATAATGGGCGACTTCAACTACCCCACCATTAACTGGGAAAACTACTCGTGTACCAACCCCTTAGCTCAAGGATTTCTGGAATTCATAAACTCCAATTCCCTGGATCAACTTATCCACACCCCCACCAGGGGCAACAATATGCTAGAACTAGTCATTACCAACATGAGTGACTGGTGTTCCACACCTGAAGTCAACGCCTCGTTGGTCCGATCTGACCATAAGCTAATCACCCTTGATATCCACATCCCGTCCCCACACATCATTAAGGAAACCATGGTAAAAAATTTCTCCAAAGCCAACTTCATGTTTCTCAAGACAGAAGTGGTAAACTTCATGACACCCATGCAGATGGACAATACAGTTACAACTGCTGAATCCTACACAAATGTACTCTATAAGCACTTACATGAGTGCATGGATCGTGCTATCCCAAACAGAACCAAGATGCTATCCTCCAAAAAAAGGAAGCCAATCTGGTGGTCCCCTGCCATAAACAAACTGTACAACAGAAGGAAGAAACTGTTGCAAAAGAGAGTAAAATCCCATGAGTGGAGGTGCTCCCTGGTCAGCCTCAGTAAGAAGCTGAGATCACTTATAAGATCCTCCAAAGCTAGCTACGAAAACAAAATTGCCACTAATTCCAAGAACAACCACAAAAAATTCTATAGCTATGTCAAGAATATTGATGGCAACACCCAGATCTGCTCTGAGTTACAGCACAACGGCACGAAAATTACAGAACCAACTGATATTGCCAAGATCCTGGCAGATAAGGTCAGTGCTAACTTTAACTCCCCCCACCCCCTAAAGGGCCCATATCTATACAGGAAGAATGCAGAGTCCCTGTAATTACAACTATGCAGGTAAAAGCTGCACTCTCTAAAGCCAAAAACACAGCATCCATGGGACCGGACAACATTCCAGGCTGCGTCTTACACGAACTTCAGAACAAACTGACTGCCCACTTAAGCACCGTGTTCAATAATAGCCTTGCATCAGGCTTTGTGCCCACTGAATGGCGCACAGCAACAGTTATCCCACTCCATAAAGGGGGAGCCACCACTGATCCTGGGAACTATCGACCTATTAGCCTGATGAGCCTGGTCTGCAAGGCCATGGAAAGTATCATCATGGAACTCATAAACAAAGACATTGGTAACCTCCAAACTCTGGATGCCACCCAGTTCAGGTTTGTGAAAGGTAGATCATGCCTCCTGAACCTGATCGACTTCTTTGAGGCAGTCACCAAAGCCATAGATGAGGGTAAAGTGGTTCACACAGCCTATCTTGACCACACCAAGGCTTTTGACACCATCCCCCATTCTGGAATTATAGCTAAACGCATTAAACTAGGCATAAATCCCTACATCACAAGATGGGTTGCCAACTGGCTCACTGACAAAACCCACACTGTAAAAGTTGCAGACTCCAGATCTGACCTCAAAGCAGTGACAAGTGGAGTACCACAGGGTTCCATCCTGGGACCTCTCCTGTTTGGTATCTACTTCTCTGAAGTACAGGCTAACATAGAAGGCCTCTGGCTAATGAAGTTCGCAGATGACTGCAAACTAGGAGCCATAGTCAAGTCCCCAAATGATGTGGACATCCTACAGAAGGGCCTCTCTGAGACAGATGCCTGGTGTCAGAGCCATGGCCTCAAGCTCAATGCCAAAAAGTGCAGTGTCATCCCCTTTGGTAAAAACTCTGTACCCATGAACTACCACATAGGCAGCAATCTACTTAACACCGAATGTGAGATAAGAGACCTTGGGACCCAGGTGGACAGTAGTCTCTCCTTTGATAGTCACTTCACCACAGTAGTCAGGAAGTCCTTCTAAGTGGCACACCTCATCATAAAAGGGTTCTCATCCAGGAAAAAAGAGGTCATTGTTCCCCTCTACTCGACATTCATTAGACCCATTATAGAGTACAATGCCCCTTTTGGAATGTACCTCAGAAGACTTCTGCAGCAGCTGGAAAGGCCACAGAAGTATCTCACAAAGAGGATTACTGGCCTCAAACAAATGCTCTACACTGACCATCTCAAAAAACTCCAGCTTTACTCTGTAACATATCGCCTACTCTGAGATGATCTCTGCCTAACATATAAAGCTATGTCAAACCCAGAGCTGTTGGACATGCTACAACTAAAGAAATCCCAATCCCTCTGAGCTACACACTGTAGGGACCTAAACCTTGTCACCACAATAAACAGGACATGCTGGAGGGATAGATTTCTGTCCCAGAGATTTCCCATACTCTGTAACAGGCTACCCATCTATGTCAAGCAAAGTTCTTCATTAGCACTCTTCAAGAAAAATCTTGATGAGTGGATGGGAAATAGGAAATACACCCTGGGGATCACTTCTGTGTCTCTGCTCGACAGTGGCACAGGAAAGTAACTTTCTTGGGTGGCGTAAGCCAGGGAACCTTGTTGGCTAGGCTTACATAGGCCCTTGGATCGCTAGCCTAGTACCTACCTATGAACCTATGAACTTCAGACTCATATCTTAATAACACTGTTTTCCCTTGTCAAACTTTATATCACTCTTAACTGGAAGGATAGATCACTACTCACTTGGGATGAATTTAAACAACTTGTTACTAAACATTTACTTGCCCAGAATATCTGAAACACACCCAAAGAATTAGTACACACTTTACTGAATATTGGGATACTTTATTTGATCTAATCCTAGCTTAATCTCTGTTAACGTATTTATTTTGTTGGGCATAAGTCGTATCTGTAAATAGCTATTTGTTGTATACAAGTCTATATTACTTTTATTGTTTTGGTTGTGCATTGTCTGTTACCATTGTGTATTGCATTATTCAAAATTGTTAATGAAAAGATTTAAAAAACTAAAATAAAATACAACAAAAACATGATCTACCAAATCAGTTGATCTGCTCATGTACACCTCCAGGATAAATGCCACTATTATCTTTAGCTTGCGATATCATGAAACCATTTCTCTTCATGCAGTGTCCTATGCCCCATAAAGAGTCTTAATCAATATTTGAATAGCTTTAGTAGCATCTCCTTACCACATAGATAGTTTTGGGATACCTCTCACCACCCACCTCTATACTTCTTATATAAACCTTACAATAGCCATATATATAACTGTCTTTAAACCTGCTTTACACCCCACCTCTTAACTAAAATATTAACATTTTCTACCCTACCTAGTTCCTTCCCTCACCTCCATTCCTTTGAATTTTTAATCACAACTTCTATCATCAGAAAACCACAGTGAAAAACTTCTCAAAAGTGAACTTCTCACTTCTCAAAACCGAAGTGGAATCCTTCAAGGCCCCAGGGCCAGTGGAAATTACGGCCCAAACTGCAGAATCCTGTATAAACGCATTCTACAGACATCTCCAGGAATGCATGGATCATGCTATCTCAAACAAAACCAAGACCCAATCATCCAAAGGCAGGCGTCCAGTCTGGTGGGCCCCTGCCATAAATAAACTGTACAACAGAAGGAGGAAGCAACTACATGATAGAGCAAAATCCCTAATAGGGAAAGCATCTCTGATCAGTACTAGCAAAAAATTACGATCCCTCATAAAATCCTCCAAGGCCAGCTTCGAGAGAAAAATTGCACAGGACACCAAAGACAATCATAAGGCTGTTTTCAGTTATGTTAGGAACCTGGGATGCAACTCCCAGACTTGTTCTGAGTTGATTCTAAATGACAAAAAATACACTGAACCCACAGGCATCGCCAATATCCTGGCAGACAGGTTCAGTGCAAACTTCTCCACCCCCCCAAAAGAGCAAGTATCTATCCCGGCAGAGGGCTGCCTCCCAAACATCTCTGATGCTCTGGTGAAGGCTGCCCTCTCCAAAGCAAAAAACACTTGCTTCCATGGGACCAGATGGCGTCCCAGGTTGCGTCCTACATGAACTCCAAGAGGAACTAATCCCTCAAATAAAACAGCTATACAATCTCAGCCTCACTACAGGATATGTGCCCACAGAATGGCGTACAGCAACAGTGGTCCCACTCCACAAAGGTGGAGCCTCTACGGACCCTGGAAACTATCGCCTCATAAGCCTGACTAGCTTAGTCTGCAATGCTATGGAGAGGATCATCATGGAGCTCATAAACAAAGACATTGGAGACCTACAGACACTAGATCCTACCCAGTTCGGCTTTGTCAAGGGCAGATCCTGCCTTTTGAACCTGGTTGACTTCTTTGAAACAGTCACCAAAGCCATAGATGAAGGGAAGGTAGTCCACACAGCCTATCTAGACCTTGCAAAGGCATTTGACACAATACCCCACTCAGGCATCATAAATAAGCTATCCAGCTTAAATATAAACCCCTATGTCACAAGATGGGTCGCAAACTGGCTCAAAGACAGAACCCACAGAGTGAGAGTTGCTGGAGCCATGTCAGACTCAAAACCGGTCACAAGTGGTATCCCACAGGGTTCTGTCCTGGGACCACTCTTGTTCGGTATATACTTTTCCGAGGTACAGGCAAATGTGGGAGGACTATGGCTCACCAAGTTCACAGATGACTGCAAACTGGGTGCCATAATCGACTCTCCAGCTGACACAAACATCCTTCAAAAAGGTCTCACAGAGACAGATAACTGGTGCCAGCACCATGGTTTAAAGCTAAATGCCAAAAAATGTATAGTCATACCCTTTGGCAAAAACAATGTGCCCACAAATTACCACATAGGCGGAAACCCATTAAGTACAGAGAAAGTTATTAGGGACCTGGGGACCCAAGTTGAAAGCAACCTCTCCTTTGAAAACCACATTGCCAAAGTGGTTAGAAAGACCTTCTGCATAGCCCACCTCATCACGAAGGGTTTCACATCTAGATCAAGAGAGGTAATCGTGCCTTTATTCATCCCTCATCAGGCCCATCATAGAATACAATGCCCCTTTTGGGATGTACCTTACCCGACACCTGCAGCAATTAGAAAGACCCCAAAAGTATCTCACCAAGAGGATCAAGGGTCTCAAACAGATGCCATATGCTGCTCGGTTAAAAACTCCAGCTCTACTCAGTTGCATACCGCCTACTTGAGGCAATCTATGCCTGACATACAAAGCTATGTCAAATCCAGAATTAATGGACATGCTCCACCTCAGTAAATCTAAATCCCTTAGAGCCACACGCTCGAGGGACTTGAACCTCAGCACAGAAATAAATAGAACTTGCTGGAGGGACAGGTTCATAACCCAGAGGCTCCCTTCACTTTGGAATAGAATTCCAGTTCATGTGAGGCAGAGCACCTCACTGAATCTCTTCAAGAAGAATCTCGATAGGTGGATGGGGGATCGTAGGTTTGTCCCAGGGATTACTCCTGTGTCACTATTAGACAGAGGCACAGTAAACTAAACCTTAAAAAGGGCACAGTATACTCAAATCAAGGGGTGGCGTAAGCCATACAGAATCGGGCTAGGCTTATAATTGCCCCAGGGCAGATAGCCTAGTATGAACCTATGAACCTATCAGTTTCACAAACTCACTAATACTCCTCTTCAAATGCTCAGTGCTGAACATTTACTAATATGTAAGCATATTTTATACTGCAGTAGTTGCCTTCATTTCCTATGAATATAATCTAATTAGCAAATGTATGTGTAATTGTTAAGGTATAGTACTTAATGTCTGTTCATGTATATTACTGAATGTCTGTTTAAAAAGGTTTGTAATATGATAGAGCTTTTCTCCCTGAATCTACACGGAAAAGAGTTTTTTGACTGAACCCATCCAGACAAACTCGGTAAACAAAAGCAAAAATACATGAAAAATAAAAATAAAATAACAGAGAAGCAGTACTCTCTATACAGTGTAAGAGCAATTATATTGCAAATCATATTACTGATTGTTCAGACCAAAGCTCAGTTATTTTTTAATTTCTCTAAATCTTTTGGGTTTCTAATACCATGATGGGAACGGACCCCATTCCTAAGTCAAAGTATGATTAAAGTTCATGAAATTAGTATTGTTTCAATCTTTGGTGTCAGCCAGAAGTGCTCTTCGCAGCACCCACAATGTGCCCAGTAATGGCTCCTTCTGCAATCTGTATGGAGTTACTTGTATTTGTAACATATCTAAATATGAATTTTTTTTATAAGAGCCATTGCTCCTGCTACTATTGGAACTGGGCATCTGTCTTCCACATTGTTTTCATTTCTGCCAGCAAATCCTGATATTTTATGGCTTTGGTCTCTCTGTAGTAAGACACTGTAGTCACTGGGAGTGGCGATTTCAATGATCGATGCTACTTCTGTCTTATTTTCATAGACAACTATATCTGGTTTTCTTACCTCTATCTTTTCACTGTTGGTAGTGGATGATCCCATGAGATGTAGACTTCATCATTTTCTGTGATGTTTTGTGGCTCATGTTTCCAGAGTTTTTCAGCTACTTCAATATTTTAATGTTTGCACAATACCCAGTGAAACAGTCTTGCCACATTGTTATGCCTTTCAGTATAAAGTCTTCTGCCATTAGTATATCACAACCAGCAACAAGGTGTGTGACTTTTTCTAATTCTATTTTACAAAATCTACATTCATTTGTTTCTTCCACATATTCAATGAACTTTTTAAACCAACGTGTACATAGCCCAATATCTTGAGCTGCCAATATTAACCTTTCATCTTTCAGTTTTTATTCACCTCTCCTTAACCATTCCTGCGTTCAATCCTGATCAACATGTGGGTCTTCCTGGATTTTCTATACTTGCAGCTATATTTATGTGTTTTCCACATTTCTTGTCTTCTCATCTGATCCTTCACATTCTTTGTTTTGTTTTTTGGCACATTCAGTTGCTGCCTGATTTTTATCTACTTCTGGTTTGATTTCCATTCCCGCTTGATGCCGATATGCTTCTGCTAGACTAAGAAGGAAAGTCATCTTAGATTTATTCTTGTCATAATCTAGAGGAGGTAGCAGTATCCCTTTATCAACTGCACTGCACTCTTTTCTTCAAGGTTGACAAACTAAGAGATCTTCGACTCCTAGAACAGGTTATTATTCATTTCTATTTTGATTTGTTCAATATAGTATTTAATACTCTGGTCAAGCCAAATCCCAATATATTTAAAGTGGTATATGGTTTGTAAGGGAAGCTCATAGTACCATGAATAGTCTAGCTGAATGGAATAATTTGCGTTCATACTCTAATACAGACTTATTACTTCCCATTTTGTTAGAAATGAAAATAAGTTTGCTATTAAAAAGTCAAATGGAGAGAGTCCTAAGGTCTGTTTCTAGTCTGATTTTGACAAAATAGAGTGATGCAGTACTGTATCATTTAAGTAGAGTATTATTTTAAGCCTGATGTAAGTTAGCAGCAGGAGACCTTTTTATAAAAGGGGCAAGAGCAAGAGGAAGGATTACCAAATGCTAAAGACCTTGCGATAAAGGAAATGCACTTGGGACTGATAATCTGGTGTTAAATGTGAAGCATCTACAAAGGAAACAGATGGAAAGCCAGTCGGCTAATTTGAAGATGAAGCAAACAGAATATAAGGCCAGACAGAGGAGTTTATAGTCAGCCACGTCAAATCATTTTCAAGTTCAATAAATATTGCCCATGAAAGATGAGCCTTATCCAAGTGTGGGAGAACTACAATAATGTTGTTATGTTTCTCTATGTCCTGGATCCATGGTGGCACTTTGCAAGACTACAGTAGTGTTAGCATTGCAGGCGTGTTTTGCCTGGATATGTTCCCCTTTTTTCTTTTCTCCCTGTTTTTTAAATATGGACTCATTTCAGATACTTGAAGATGTGGAATGAGTGTGCTTCTGAAAGCAGTTCAATGTTTGGAAATTTCCATACATCTAGGTAGAAGTTTTAATGGCTAAGAAGTTAAAATATGGGGAAGGGGATATTAATTAGTTTTTTGCAAACTTTAATAAATTGTGGGCAAAACCAATGAGCTGTTATATCAGAGTTTGTCAGTAAGATTGAGGATTTTAGAATATTTGCTGCCTCAAAGTAAAATTTTTGGAAAAAGGAGGAGTTAGCAGCCTTTTGAGAGGATTGATTACTGATAATGAGAGATACAATGTCGGATGTTAACTTTGTTAAAATCAGAGAGGAAATCTTCACATCAGGTAGGACCTTTGGAAGTAGACAGCGACAGTGAGTGGAAGAGAGGGAGGTTAGTGGTTTTCCAGTTAAGGTACTGATGTACTTCCAGACGTGTTTGGATGTTTAAGCAGTGATATCTGCTTGTCATTGGATGAGGATGCTTTATGATGACGTTTTTGGCTAGTTTCTCGGAAAGCTAAACCTGTTCCAGATATTTGTGCTGCTAGACCAAGGACAACAGCTGCAATCCTCAAAATAACAAGATTAAAAATTGTACCTACAGGTAATGAATACAAAATCTGAAGCTGTGTTACTTTGTGGTACCTTGTGGTACCTTGGGGTATTCTCTTTACACTGAAGAACAGCAACCTTAGAACTTCTATAAATATCTTACTTAGCAACTCAGCTGCTCCCCCAACTGCATAACTTCCAACACAGCCTGTCAAACACCCTTACATCTCCTCTTTTCAACCAATTTCTCATTCAACCATTATCACAGGATCATAGGAGATTACTAGGCTATCAGTCCTGAGGTCATTTTAAGCCTAGCCATCTCAACCCAATGTAATACTGCAGAAGTACTAGTCAATACCCAAGATTGCATTTAGTGATGACTACCCACATCCAGGAGGGTTGAAGGCACTATCCCTGGTAAAGATTTATGGTGCCCCATCCACTAATCAGGTTCCTCTTGAGCAGTGGCATAGAAGTCCTCTGTTTTACATGAATTGGTAGCCTGTTCCAAAGATGTAGCAGTTGCTGGAAGATAAATCTATCCCTCCAGCATGTCTTATTTAAGTTGCAGGCCAAATTTAAGTCCCTGGAATGGGTAGCCCTAGACCCATTTGATTTATAGATATACAGTAAGTTCATTAGGTTTGGGTCTTGGGTTGCTCGGTAGGTCAGGCATAAATCTCCCCTAAAAAGTCTATACGATATGGAGTATAGTGAAGTGACAGGGATTTTTAGTCAGTCCATGTAAGGCACATGTTGGCATCCCTTTGATCTTCTTTATTAGAAACCTCTGAGGTCTCTCTGATTGCTGTCGGTGCTTAGTACAGTACATAACAAATGGGGAATTATACTCAATTATGGGCCGGATAATTGCAGAATATAGTGGGGTTCTAAATTTTTTTTTGCTCTCAAGGTGATGCTTTAATAAGCAAGTGAGCTATGTGGAAAGCATTCCTTACAATGGTAGATGCATGGTGGTTGAAGTTAAGGTCATGATCAACCTGTGATCCCAGGTCTCTTACCACTTCATGGGTACTTAGGATATCATTATTAATTTGATAGTGTGAATGGGACATTGTTTATGCCACAGGGAATGATGATGCATTTCTTTGCATTCAAGATTGAGACCATGACTAATTCACCAGTCATTGGTCTGTGTGAGACCCTCCCAAAGTATACTGGCATCATTTGGGAATTCAAAGTTTGCATGTAGTTTGCAGTCATCTGCAAACTTGGTCAGCCACAGCCCTTTAGCTTTTACTGAACTTCTGAGAAGTATATACCAAACAGTAGGGAGCCCAGCACTCACTCCTTTGGCACTCCACTGGTAACATGTCTGCTGGTTGTTGTGGAGTCACCCACTTTGATAGTGTGTGTCTGGTTTGTGGGCCAGTTGGCAACCCATCTTACAATGAAAGGGTTTATATTCAGTTTGCTAAGTTTATCAGTAAAGGCTGAATGTGAGATTGTGTTGAAAGCCTTTGCTAAGTCAAGGTATGCTGTGTACACAGATTTGCCCTCATAAATGGCCTTGGTCACACTTTTAAAAAAATCCACCACATTTAACAGGCAGAATCTGCCCTTCACAAAGCTAAATTGGGTAGGATGCAGGGTTTGGAGTTCACCTGTGTATTTATGAGGTCTATAATGATACATTCCATGGCCTTACTGATGAGGCTGGTCAGGCTTATGGGTCTGTAATTCTCAGGGTCTGTTGCTAGGCCACCTTTGTGGAGAGGTATAAAGGTAGCTGTTCTCCATTCTACAGGAACAAAGCCTGTGGTTAGGCTATGATTGAAAAGGGTACTTAGTTGTGATGCTAGTTCATGTTTTAGCCTGTTTAGAAGACAGCTTGGGATGTCATCTGGTCCCACAGAGGCCATGTTCTTTGCCTTGGACAGGGCTTTGAGGACCTGCTCTTCAAATATGTATGGTTGGGAGAGGAGTGTGGGCGAGGGTTTGTTGTAAGGGGAGGATAAGCAAGTGAAATTTTTACCATACCTATTCACTAGCAGGTTCGCTATCTCTGTGGGGTCAGTGTGTGTGTGATACGGTTGGCCACCAGTTCTGCACATGCTTGGGTCCTACTCTTTAGGTTACATACAAAGCTGTAAAAGGCCTTATGGTTATCTTTGGCAGTACTTGTTAGGTTTCTCTCAAACGAGCTCTTGGAGGATTTGACAAGTTGTCTTATTTGCCTGTTAAGGCTCGGGAGAGTGGTTTTTCATTGTTGGATACTTGTTTTTTGTTTTCTTGGACTGCAACTGTTTGCATTTATTGGAGTTTATTGATGCTGGAAGTCCACTATGGCAGCTTATTTTACTTGTTGCTCTGATTTTATATATTCTATCTGGTACAGCTGTGTTTATACACTTATGCAAGTGATTGTACAGGGCTTTAGTGTAAGCTTCGGTGTAGTTACCACTTTCACCATTGGGTGAGGCTTGGAATGCATTTATATCTTCATCTACGAGGGCATAGTTTGCCTTGGTGAAGTTTTTTAGTCTGATTTCACCCTTTGTGAGTTCTGGTGTCAGTGTCAGTTCAAAGGTGACTGCATTGTGGCCAGTTTTAACCAATGAGGATTCAACAGTTGCAACAGTGCACCTGTTTGACATGTTGGTGAGAACCGGATCTAGAATGTTTGTTCCTGTTGTTGGGGTATGGACAATTTGTTCCAGGGCATTTGAATTCACAAAGTCAAGGTCTTTTGTGCTAGTGAATACATAGATGAAAATCTGATGTTTCAGTATCACATACAGCACATAAATAAATAAAAAAGTACATTGAAAGCTAGTCTACCTCTACAGAGCTAAACCTTTCCTGACTAATACTTCAAGAAAACATATTGCCACCCCCCACCTTCTGCCCACACTTCTTCTGCTAGTGTGGTTGGTAGCTGAACGATACTAGACTTTTTTGGGGATTCAATAAACTATGTAGGCTTAGTGCAAAGCCTACATAGAGTTTATGTGTTTGAGTGGTGACCAGCTGCACTAATTACATATGCATGCCACATGCTGGGTTTAAACACAAATGAGTAGTTTCATGACCGGAAACTGCGTAAAGCAGCACAAACAGCTGCAGACATGTGTACCTGTTTACCTACAGGCAAACTAGGTCTGTGGAATTGCACAGAAAGCCACAGTAACTACCAGGCTTTTTAATAAAGCAATGTATATAGTTCCCCCACATTCCATGAAAGTTTATACAGTGCAGAGTAGTGTGGAAACCTGTGTCTGGCATACTGAACAAAATTTGTGTAAATGATCAGTAAGGGTACATAGACTCCATTATAAATAAATAATTAGGGGAAGTGTGTATATTGAAAAGGGACACACAGATGAACTGTAAGAATGAACACAGAGGAAGAGGACAGATGAAACGTGGCAATGTACAGCAGATGACCGTGTCAATGAAGACAGTTATAGCATGAACACTAATCACATATCGACATGATACAGTATGGACTGCACATTTATTGTATATTATGTGACTGTCACACATTGTGACATATCAGTGGAGCGGGTATTTTGTGATATAAGCATCCTGACATTAACAATGGACAGGACATATATCAGGGATGGTATATACAATAGGGATTATGTGCATATTATGAAGCTGTGTAAAATGAGTTGCCTGAATATGAATGTATTGTCAGCAGAGGTCTCAACCAAGTGGGACACAAAGTACCAGACCTATGGACAACAGTAAACAGAAGCATGCACAATCAGGGACAATATCAGAATAATATCACCAGTAATCCCATGTCTTCCACATAACATATATGGTTGTGAGTAATCATAGATGGTTCTGCATGAACACACTTGTACAACTATTATGATTTGTCAGCAATCTCTGAGGAATCAAGAACACATCACTCAAATTGTAACACCTGCTGGAAGTATTCAGAGGGACACTATTATCTCTGTATTAGAAATGACAGGTGCGCCTACCACTTGGTCTACTCTTGGGGGTGTGTTATCCATATTCTAATTATCTTGCATATTTGCATTCATAATGGAACTAATCTTCCCATGAGTTTCCTTCAACTACTGTGTCCCCATGGCTGTGGCATCAATCCATTGGGTATGTTGATAATGTATGCATTATACCAATACCTCACTTGGAGTCAATAATTGCCCACAATTTGCAGCCCTCCACAGAGCAGGTTGGAGGAAGGATGCGTAAGTCAGTTTTGGTGCCTGACACTTAGATAATGGACTCCAAAGGGCCTACCACAGAGCTCTGAGGTACAGACCTGGTCAGTGGACTCTAGACAGAGGTGACTTCACACATTACAACATATTTCTCTGTCATGTATGTGTTCCAGTCGTCTACCCACTTGGTGATGTAGGTGTTTATTGGCACTTGTGACAGTTTCTCTGCAATACCTGACTGTTGATTTCTGTCAAACGCCTTGGCAAGGTCAAGTTATACCGGATGATAGCGTTGTCATCATGCATGCCATTGGTACCCCTCTTGAAGACAACGAATAGATGTAAGAGACATGGTGTAGCCTGAACAAATCAAATGTGCATTTAGTACACAGTCAGGATATTACCTGTGTCCTTTTAGAGAAGGTTCATGACAACTCCTTGGCCTATCTCACAGATGAGGAAATTCAAGATGGGTGTATGAATCCATGCATCGGGTGATAGTCCCCTCGAGTCAGAAATATGCATGTTGCTGTACACCCTTCTATGGAAACATAGGCTATCTCAAGGCTGTGTTGACATATGGATCCAACTGTGCCTGGTATGTATCAGTCAAGACTTATGTGACCATGTAATCAATATGAATTAATACTGATGTCAGTCACACACATTTATTGATGGTATGCAGACACATGCTGCAAGTGTCACTGTGCTGGCGGAATGTGAACTGTGTAGAAGGTTGATCTTCTCCACTACAGCAACACATAACCTAATAAGCCAACAATATACATAAAAGTGCATCAAATCAGGTCAACAGTACTCAGGAGGCATATTACTACAGCTGTTATAGAAGGAGCATGTACTGCAATGGCATCAATAGCCATAAATATATTGGCTCACATCACAGATTGTAAGACCCTTTTGTAGCCATACTCTACATCCACACCTCATTATAGCACATGTCAGTGACAGCAACATTGACATATCCACTGTTCGTAGGATCATAGGACATTATTAGGCTAATGGCCAACATCACATCTTTTTCCTAGCCATTATTATACCCTGTAAAAAAGTCCCTATTATGTATATTATGGATGATAGTAAGCCTATTGTGCGTATGTGTATGCTTGTTTAATTGTATTACATTCTACCACAGTCCATATGGGACATGTGCACCACACCATGACAGAATTAGCAATCACACATGCAGTGGTCTTAAGATGACTTGCAGAGGCTCATGGAAGGACTCTGCTTCATGATGTGTGCATGCATATTTGACATGCGACATCCTACACTACTCTGCAGGAAGGATGTCATGGGGCCAGTGGAAAAGGGAGGATGGTGGATGCATGGCACTGCATGAAAGGTTCCCCAAGTGGTACCAAAGTGAAGAAGGATTCCAAAGATCATACAACAATCATAATGTACTACCAGACATGCACACACAACAGTAGACTGAGCCTGATTTGAACATTACACAGGAGCAGGTATAGAATATGAATGCCATGCAATGTCACAGTAGCAGCGGCACAAATGTCTGACAGTAACACTGTCATGTTGCACTTTATGGAGTATGATAGCATCACTGTATGCTGAGAAGAACATGTTGGGAGGAGTTTGGGACATGGATGTGGAGTCACATCTCTATGTAAAATTGTCTCAAAAGTGATAGCTGTAAGTACAGACAAGCAAGGCACCTGCTGTCAGATTAGAACCCCAATATGTGTAGGTAAACTAGTTTACACGCACAGTAGTTAATCTTATTACCACAGCACAGGTTTGTCTTGAATACTGTCAGAGTGCATGTTATGCAGGATGACATCATCATTGTATGGTACAATAAGATCTTCGGAGTAGGGTTTGATGTATCTGTGGACTCATATATCATTCTAAAATTGTCACTCTAGTGATTGCTGACTACACACAGTTGACTGTAGTGAGAATAAAACCTCATCCTACCTGTTTTCACAGCAGAGTATGTAACACAAGCACCAGCACAAGTCTGGCTTTTACAGTGTCTGGCAACACTTTATAGATGATGACATCAGCAGTGTTTGATGAGAAGAGGGTAATAGCAGTGCCCCACATGCTGGTGTAAAATGCTCTCTCAAATGTCAGCCAAGTGAACACACACTAAAAGTTAAACAGTCTAAAACAGTCTAAAAATTAAAAACTAAAAGTCTAAGCAGTCTAAAAATGGTGGCATCCTGTGTGGCAGCAACTGCTTCAGCTCAACAGGAAAATGTGCATTATTTGTCTTGTTTTATGTCAAAATCATCAAAAAGAACAGAATCTGGGGCAAATACAGAAGGGAAAACTAAGTTATGGCAGAGAAAGCTTACAGGAAATTCAAAAACTAAGCTCAGAGTGTAGAAGGATAGATGAGGTGCTGTCTGCAGGGCCTGTGAGGCCTACAGCACTCCATGAACTACAGGAACTAGGAATTACACTCAAACATGGTCCAAATTGCCCTGTTCAAGCAAAACTGCCTGCTACAGTATACAGGAAGTGGAAAAGAAGGAAAAGATATGAACGAATAAGGAAGTGTGGATCTCATGAGGGACTCTCTGCCAGATTAAAAGCTAATCCATACAGGACTCTACTCCCATCCTTGCTACTGGCCAATGTCCACTCCTTGGATAGCAAAATGGACTACATAAGACTGGAGTTAACCACTCATAGCAAGGTGAGAAACAGCTGTGTGCTTATGTTTACAGAGACATGGTTAAACAATAATATAAATGATAGTGCAGCCTATGTAGAAGGGTTTACATTATTTGATGTAGACAGAAACCAGACACTCTGCGTAAAATCAAGGGGAGGGGGTATCTGTATCTATGTCAGCAATAACTGGTGCACCAATTGTGAGTTGGTTACTAAACACTGCTCTGAAAATATTGAGTTTATGTTATTGAAATGCAGACCTTTCCATCTGGCAAGGGAGTTCAATGGAGTGAACATCACAGAGGTGTATATTCCCCCCAGGGCCAATACCAGCAAGGCACTAAATACACTTTACCAGTCAATCAGTAAGCTACAAAACCAGAATCCAGAGTTTGCTCATATAATAGGAGGTGCTTTTAATCAAGCAAATCCTACTCATTACTTCCAACATGTGGTCTTTGCAACAAGGGAAGAAAACATTCTGGATAATGTCTGCACCAATGTCAAGCTAGTATATAAGGCAGTACCTCATCCACATTTGAGTAACTCAGGTCATCTCTTCATTATACCACTACTAGCATATAGGTCATTGTTAATCAGAGCAAAGCCATCCAGGAAACAAATAAGGGTGTGGCCAGAGGGAGCAGTCCCAGCACTCCAGGACTGCTTTGAAAGCACGAACTGGAATCCAGGAAAAAAATAAGGGTAAGGCCAGAGGGAGCAGTCTCAGCACTCCAGGACTGCTTCGAAAGCACGGACTGGAATATATTCAAGGAGGCAGCTACTATAGACCAGAAAATTAACCTGGATGAATACACAGAGTCCATGATGGCCTGTATATCAAAGTGTGTGGATGATGTGACAGTCAACAAGAGCTTCATCACATGAATGAATCAGAAATCCTGGCTCACAAGTGGAGTGTATGAGCTGTTGAAGGCACACAATACTGCCTTTAAGTGTAAAGACAAAGATGCCCTTGGGTAAGCCAGACTGAAATGAGGTAGAGGAATAAGAGATGCTAAGTAGACCTATGGACAGAAAATTCAGGGTCACTTCTCAAACCTGATGGAATGTTATATTTAGACATGCTAAATTATTTAACAATCCCTTCCCCAGTTATACCAACAATCTTTGGGTTGCCTAAACTGCATAATGACTTGAATAATCCGCCATTTCGCCCTATTGTCGACGGCTGGAATAGCATTTCCTATGGATGTGCTACGGTGGTCGACAGTAAATTGCAGAAATATCTTTCTGGTCAAGTTCAGATTTGTCGTTATTCTTGGCATTTTTTAGAGGGCATTAACAGTTTAGATTACCGTAGTGATGTTCATTTTTTAACAGGGGATGTGTGTGATTTATATACTGTTATCCTCCAGGCCTTGGGAGTTTCATGGGTAAGGGACTTTTTGCATACAAATGGTGTTGGAGGGAATGAGATCGATTTAATTGAATCTCTACTCAATATTGTTTTAAAAAACATGTTTGGTGGGGATATTTTTCTCCAAAAATCTGGTATTGCTATGGGCTCCCCATGTGGGGGATGCTTTGCTAATTGTGTTATGTCATACTGGTAGACTACCTTGATTTTTAAACATGATGTATATAAACAACATGTAATGTGGTACACACGTTACCTTGATGATATTTTTATATTATTTCAGAGTAACAATGTTGAAGCAGCCCATTTTGTAGATGTGATCTCTGACCTCACTACCTTTTTAAAATTCACATTTGAATTTAAAACTGACTGTATTAATTTTTTGGACGTTTTATTACGTAAAGACATTGTTAATAATTGTTACACAGCTAAAATTTACTGCAAACCAACTTATTCTGTTTTCTACATTTTGAAAACTCCCATCCATTTTTTCAGAAGTGGTCTTTTGTAAAGGGGCAGTTAGTGAGGGCTGCCCATATGACCACTTTGGAATGAATGTGATAACCTTATGAGGATGTTTCTTGCAAGAGGGTATCCCTAAAATTTGATTGAGGGATTAATAGATGAAGTTACTCAAAACATACTTCAGGTTGGTTTAAACCTATACTGAATAATAGTATACACCCCCAAAGTTTAGGTTTATGTGGCCCTATGCAGGATGATAATGTTTTACAAGAGAATTTAGTTACCTCCTTTCCTCTATCCTTTATTACTGCTTTCTCTCTTGATGCCCATGGAGTACGATCTATTATATGTAAGAATTGGGCTTTTTTAATGGATGATAGTAGTTTGAGAAATAAGGTACCTAAATGTCCTAAGATCATTTATAAAAGGGGTAAAAATCTTAAAAATATGGTTAAGAGAAAGCATCCTATGTTTTTCCAGACCAGGTGGGACATTTAAATGTGGAAGTTGTCCCCAGTGCAAGCATATTAAGGTGTCCAATAGATTTTCTATTAGGTCTATTACCTATCATATTAAGGACAGGTGTAATTGTGATACTACTGGGGTTGTTTACTTAGCTGAATGTCAACGCTGTCCCAATTTTTATATTGGTAAGACTAAGTGTCACTTGAAATGGAGAATCTATGAACATTTGTATTATATCACAATGAATGACTGTACAAATGCATTAGCAAGGCACATCAATGAAAATAAAGACCACTTTTTTCTATTTTTAGTTATTGAGCGGGTTAAGATTAACCCTAAGGGCATATCTTGGTCTTTAACGTTAGAGTACAGAGCTTTGGTGGCAATTGTTAATGAATGTCTATATGTTCCCTGGACTTAATGAAATGTGTTCCCTGAAATGTTTGTTAAAACTTAAATCTTTGGAGAGATGTTAATCATAATATATACATTAATTTTAGTATATTTACATAATTTTAAAGTTTATTATTCTCTATAGGGTTGATATGATTTATATGTGTTTATGTTGTGTCTTTTTATCTGTATATGAATGTTTTCATAGAGACACTTTTGGTTTTATAATTTAATTAATTTAATTAATAGAGGATGAGTGTGACTTTAATTGATGATTAGGGTGTGATGATGTCACCATGTTCTTTTGTTTAAATTCTCATTTAATTTTAGAATTTAATGTCTGAAGAAGGTTGCCTATTTGTCAACCGAAAGCACTTACTTTACGTGTGGAATTTGTGATTACATTTTTTGGATTGAATCTAGCCTCCGTGCCTTTTTGTTTCCTTTGCAGTTTGGAATTTGTGTTTTTTCATATTTAATGCAACCATTATACCACTGCCCAAGAAGTCTCCATACTCAAGCCTGAATGACTACTGCCCAGCAGCTCTCACCTCCACTGTAATGAAGTGCTTTGAGAAACTGGTCAAAGACTACTTAACATCAAGTCTTCCTGCAACACTGGACCCACTCCAATTTTCTTATAGATCAAATCACTCTACAGCAGATGCCATCTCACTGACACTTCACTTATTATTGGCTCACCTGGAGAACAAAACCTGCTATGTCCGCATGTTATTTATTGACTTCAGCTCAGCCCTCAGCACAGTCATCCCCCAACATCTCATTGAGAAACTGCTCCACCTGGGTGTTAGTACTCCTTTATGCAACTGGATTCTGGACTTTCTTATTGACAGACCACAAAAAGCATGCTTAGGCAACAGCACCTTGATGCGCATCACACTGAACACTGGAGTACCCTGCTGTTCACCATGCTGACACATGACTGTATTGCTATGTACAACACAAACCACATTATTAAGTTTGCAGATGATAGTACAGTGGTGGGTCTCATCAGCAAGAGTGACAAAAAAGCCTACAGAGAGGGGGTGATCCAACTGATTAGCTAGTGTGACAACAACAATCTAGCTCTCAATGTAAATAAAACAAAAGAGATAACAGTAGACTTCAGGAAGAGATGCCAGGCTCATTCTCCACTGACAATCAAGGGAAAACAGTGGAAAGGGTGAAGAGCACCAATTTCCTGGGGGTGCATATCGCTAAAGACTTGTCTTGGTCAATAAACACTAGTCACATTGTCAAGAAGGCACAGCAGTGTCTACACTTTCTAAGAAGTTTGAGGAGATCAAAACTACCACCTTCAGTTCTCCCAACCCTTCTACAGGGGTACCACTAAAAGCATCCTGACTAGTAATCTCTCGGTGTGGTACAGAAACTGCACAGTTTCAGATAGCAAATCTCTCAAGGGAGTCGTGAAAGTGGTTGACAGAATTATCAGGTCCACACTGCCATCTCTCCAGGACTTGCAATCTGTTCAGTGCCTCAACAGAGCCATGACTGCACTCACACTTGTCCATGGTCTGTTCTTGTGTTCATCTTCAGGCAGGAGATACCATAGCTTACGTTGCAACACCACCAGATTTAATAGAAGCTTTCTTCCACAAACCATCAAACTTCTGAACTCCAGTAATATCATACACCATGCTGGCCATCAAGGTCTAGATTTACAATGCTAAAGTAATTCACAGACATATGCAATAACTCTATATGAAAGTACACTCTTAAACCTTATGTGCAATATTAATGTCAAGTTAACATTCTGCGCAATAGGCCAAGTTAGCTTTCCGTACAATTTGAAATCTGTCTGATTCTAATCTGTGCAATATATTATCTGGGCAATATTTTGGGTACTGACAAAGACATGTATGTGGAATAATCTTGGTGCATGTCATTGTTCTTGTTACTGCACTGCATAAATGCCTTACTGTTGTTATTTTTGGATTGGCATTAGTATATGAGTTATTGTTGTATTAATATTAGCAGTATAAGTTGTATACACATTGAGTGTGAAGTAACACCATTTCATTCAGTTGCACTGTTGTGCAGTCTGAATAACAATAAATTTCACTTTGACTTTGACTTTACACACACATGCATAGACATACCAATTGACCACAGTGAGAACAGAACCCCTACCTAAGTACACCTACTAGAGAATGCAGTATTTATAGCAAGCTCAACCGCACAAGTCTGGCTTTTAGAGTGTACAAAAACACTTTATAGCTGATGACATCAGCAGTGTCTGGTGAGAAGAAGATGGTAATAGCACTCTCTTATGTGCTAGTGTAAAATGTTGTTTTGGATGTCAACCAAGTAAACAGACACACACACATACCACTTACTGCAGTGAGAATAGAACACCTACCTACCTATTTACACAGCACAGTACTTAACACAAATCCCACAGAGCAAGTCTGACTTTTACAATTTCAGAAAATTCATAGTGGATGACATCGCCATTGGATGTTTGAGAGCTGATGTTGTGAGGATTGCATTAAATGGATGTGTAGGCATGTACACCTTTCAAAATATCAGTACTCTATGGGATTGTACTGATGACTGATGGAAACACAGTTATGCTCTTCAGACTAGACAGAAACACACAAACACACACACACACACACACACACACACACACACACACACACACACACACACACACACACACACCAGTTAACTGTAATGTAATTAGAACCCCTCCCTAACTAAGTACACAGACTACAGAACCTGGTATTTAACACCAGTGCCACAGCAGAAGTCTGACTTTTATAAGGCTGCAGGACAATTTATAGTGGATGGCATCATCATTGGATGTCTGAGAGAAGATTTTGGGAGGCCTGTATGAAATGTATAGCTAGCCATATACAACTGTCAAGATATTAAAGATATGCATGGTACCAGATTGATAAGTGTGCAAAGTGTAGCATTTTCTGTTGTGCTCCGCTGTGCAGATATACCTTCAAAACACAGCTTTGCAAACTATATGCAAACATCTGTCCACATTACTACAAGTACTGGAAAATCTGAATGTATATCAATATAAAAATGTGCATGGCATATAAGAAAGCATTGGTTATTTATTTCTGTAGGGTAGTTGATATGTTTATGAACAAGTACTGAGAGACCAAGCTGAAATGCATAGGTAGAGGTAATAGATTGCTACAGTGTAAATATGTGTTCTTTTCTTAAAAAGTGCCTTGCTTTTGTTTGTGTTTTTACATATACTTTCTTTGGATGAAGAATAAATGGACAGCAAACATAAGTAATACATACTATTGTGCACTTTCCATAGTCCACCACCAAGCAGCTGGTTTGCATGATCAATGGCAAAGTGTTTGCACATGCGAGATACATATTTCTACATCTATCCCTGTTTCCACATAGTTAAGTGGCAAGCAAATGTGAGCCCCTTTGCTAAAGTTGTGAGAGTTTTGAGTACTTAGTTTAAGAAACTTACTTAGCTGACTTTGTGGCAGCAGGTGTAAATGCATCGACACATTTATTTTAGATCCCAGTTGATATTTAGTTCAAATCCAGGTGCATCTAATACTTTTAAATATGCATTGATAATGCAAAGTAATAATGGTTTATACTACATTCACTGTGTGTTACCTCAGCGCAGCATGTTTAAGGAGGATTGCATGGAGGTAATCTCACCACTGAAGAGCCATTCATCTTAGTTCTGGATTGGTGCACAATGCCAAACTCCACAAAAAATAAGGGACAAAAAGTGAAGGACATTGCTTTTTTTTTTTTTACTTATGCGTGTTGTGTGTGATTCTATTTTTTGACCAAATTAAAGCTGTTAAAATGGGGTAGCTAGGAAAGTGGTGAAATGGGGGGCAAGCAGGGGGAAAAACAAAGGGAAAGCAATATAGAAATGTGCAGGAGGGAGGTAGGAAAGAACCATAGCTGCCCACTTCTTCAACAGTGTAACATGAAAAAATGTACAGAATATTAGCTGAATTTGGACTCTCACCTTAAAAGAGGGGTGACAGCAATGCAGTCATGTCATATAGCCAGTTGAACCAAATCAAGTGTGTCAAGAAGATGTGTGTGAACTGGAGAGCTATGTATTGGATGATATATTTTTTTTGTGTGACAGGTGCCCATTTTTTTTACTTCAGTAACAGAGGAATGTTGGGTAAGGGGCATAGGTATTTCTGGGTCAGCTAAGTAGGGTTCATGAGGAAGCAGATGCAAACAAACAGCACAAACAAGACAAGACACAGGGACAGTGAAGGACATGATAGGTTGGGGGACACCATAATTAGATTTAGGGAGGGGACAATAGATGCCCATGCCCATCAAACATCAGGACAGTGAGAATCTAGTCCTCACCTGCAGGACTCTCATCACTGTCCCGATACTCTGCTGGCTGTTGGATTGCTTAACATCTCCTACAGACCATGACTAAGAGCAGCCTCTCCATCTGGCATAGACATGTACCAATGCTGCTGTGCACAACCATACATATTAGTCAGTATACCCTCCCTTTCATAAATACTTCATATGAGTTTATTAAAATTGAGTGTACAACCCTTAATAAAATTGGGAGTGTGTGATAATTTTTTTCATGTGACTTTTGATATGAAGTAAAATGGAACAACAGTAAAAATATTTGGAATTTACTGTATTAGAACCCTGGATCCTCTGTATTGCAACCCTATACATACACCTGCTGCCACAGGAAGAGTTAAAAAAAGCAGTTGGATATTTTCATGTTCGTGTTAACTTCTGTGTGTTAACCACTGTGGAACGCTGCTTGGCATATTAACGCAGTGTCCAACATAGATAGAATGTATCCATTTTGAAATTGTCTACTAACTGCTTCCTCTCTGCAGGTGCTATAGACCTGCAGATGTTTGGAAAAGGTTGCTAACTGCCATGCAACACCACTTAGCAGGTTTATGCTATGGAAAGCAAAAGACGTATCCCTTTTGAAATCAAAAATGTCTGCATCCTGTCGGCAGGTGTTCTGTCTTCTTCATGTGTGGGCCATTAGTCCAAGTTTGTGCAATGGTAAACAACACACAAATGTTAGAAGCAAAGCTTAACTTGCTTTACACAAGTCTGGACTTGAACTCTCACACCAATGAATCTACAAAACACAGTAAGGGTGTCTTATCCCTCTTTGCCACAGAAACAGCTTTGCAGCAGGAATGAAAATCATTGTGCATACAAACAAGTCCAAAATCATCCACAGTATTAACAAGATATATGGCATTTGTACACTTTTAAGTTGTTTGTACCATGTGTTAATTTCAGATACAGTGCAATGAGTGATCTCACAACCATTTAAGACTATTGTTTGCATAAATACAGCTTTATCTTATCTTTGTATGGTGTTTATTCTTCTCTTATATCTGCTGTAATCTGAGACATGCAGTATGTAAGGCATTTTGTATCATTGTTCTTAAAATGTGTGAGAATATTAAATGGCAATAATATATAGTTTCAACAAATGCAGGGGAGGTTGGATATTGCTGAACAGAATCTATTAAATATCTGCTGCTTACTTGCATTTAAAACCTTGATACAATTACTTCTACATTTTGTAAATGTAACCTGGCTGACACACCCACTGCAGGTAAGGGAGTCTGAATTGCTGTTGTGTTTTTCTTCTCCTCCTGCTAACCATTCACAGTTGCAGTCCATTAGCAATAAACACTGAGGTAGTGCCTACACTATATTTACATCTGCTACAAGAAGCCAAACATTTAAGATTCAGCAATTCTGAATTCACACCTCATTTGCAGCTTCACTGTGCTCAGATGCAAGAGTCTACACCATAAGAAAGTAACTGTGTAGCAAGGGAACTTGAAGGTGAGAAGACTTGTATATTTGTAGAACACAGATGATTGACATTCCTTTAGATTTATCTGCACAGAAGACTTCTGATGTTGTTAAAGTATGCTTGCATTTTCAGGTGCATGTTAGATTTGTTCACATTATGAAGAGAACTGTTATTTATATGCATTAGGTGATTAAACTGTTATCTGTATGCACTTCTTATACTTCACTCTTGGTGTAGGCTTTTTTGCCATGCACTGACATTCACAGATACACAGCCTTATTAACTGTCATTACAAGTGATATTGCCAAAACTGGTTACCTTACAGTCTTTTCTATCTTATTCCATTGCAATGTAAAGTACTATATTGTTAATGACACAGGAGTGTAATGTTTCTAAGATGGTCTGTAGACACCACCACAGGAGTGCTGGGCATAGTGAGAGGTGCCTAGCAATCGTATATAATTTATTTTTGAGTTCTACATGTGTACATATTTTGTGAAAAGCATTCATAACAGGTAAATTATGTGTTAGTTATTGGATTCTACAAACTGTCATTTCCTGTTTTTTGGGGGTGCGGATGAGCCAGGTACTAGTAGTGTGTTTCCACATCACCAAATGGGTTTTAAGAGTTTTGCTCTTACAGTTGTTAGTAAGATAACTATGAAATCACTTTTTGTTTAAGAAACAAAACTTGCCATTGTGATGAACTGTGTGTAACCAAAAGAGTCAAAGGCTTTGGTGAGGTCTAGCAAGACTGCTGCAGTGAGGAATAATTTAGGTCTTTACACAGCTGGTATATTAAATCTGTCTAAAACATTCAAAGTGTGCCATATTCAGTTATTATAGAATGTATGACAAAACTTAGTATTAATACCTTTATATTAAACTGGATTAACTCAACATTTTCTCATAGGCAATTTACTGTAAAACTTGGCAGATATTACAATGAACTATTCACTCAGGGGTCTCTCAAGGGTTTGGGGTCTCTCAAGGGTTTGTTTCAGGTCCAGGACTTTTAAACATTGATTATTCCTTCCTGCATGCATATGAAAGTATTTGGGTTGCCAGAAGTAAAGTAACTGGAAACAATCACTAATGAGTTGCTTAACTCGATATTCCTGTCACAATAAATTCCCTTATAAGTTTCTTGGGTACTTTCAAAATTAATAATCTCATTCAGTTCTATTTCACTCTTGGGCCACTGAAAATCTGTCAAAATATGTTATTAGGGAACACTTGTGTTTGGAGTATTTCCTTAACTAAAGATGTTAGTGTTGGCATCTAAATGACACATAATTTTAAAGCCAATGCTTCTATGTTAAATCTATAACCCTAAGTGTATGTAGCCAAATTTTCGAAGTTTTCAATCTAGATTTTCTGGTTTACTTATAAAATTATTTGTAACTTATGTTAGTCCAAGGATTCAGTCAAATCTTATATTTTTATTCTATTGTAAGAGTGATTTAATTCTCAAAAGAGTGCAAAAAATTTTACTTAGCACCTATATGATGTTTAGATCTTAACTTTTCTGACAGACTTCAACACTTGGGCTTATTTTCCATTCACAATGCCTTTATAAGAGGCAGTTTATGCTTAGGGTTCAAAGATTTATTCAATGAGGAGTTAGAAATCCAGCTGGGCTTGCAGTTAGTGCATTCCAAAAGATTGTTGCAAGACAGTAATCTTTCTTACCATCTTGCTTATTGCAGAAGTATAAGACATTTCAAATTTGCTTCTTACAAATTGCCTGTTTGTGGAATAAACTCCCAATTCATACACATAAGTCCAACTCTATGAATACTTTTAAGAAGTCCCTAGATTATTGGGCTGGCTCATCAGACTTGCAGTCTGTGTTCTGACATGGCCTCTGGCCTGAACAGAGGTATGCCTTGAACATTGAACAATGAACTGTTAAGTAAGGAGGTTTCAATTTGTGCCAGTAAGTATGGTGTCAACAAGAATATGTAGAACTGTGCTGATATGCTGTAATAACTGAATAGTACAGTCTCTTCCATTAGTTGCCTATATGTTCTTTACCAGTAAAATAACATACAAATACACACACACACACACACACACACACACACACACACACACACACACACAGACACACACACACACACACATACACATAGAGAAAGTTGTTTACTTACTGTAAAGGAGAACATTCAACGTTCACTACATCCGATGATTTTCTTTTGCTAAGTATGAACACGTATCCAGCCTGGAAGCAACTTTAGCCCCTCACCAATATACGTTTATTAATCATCCAGGTATGGCTCCTAGAGGTCCGGATTCTGGAAAGTAGTTTAGCCAAAACAAGTTCAAGTTGTGCGCCACACATGCTTGTGCATGTTATTTCATGTCCTGTACAATTAAAATCAGCGTTTTGAAGCACATATTTTCTCATTTTCATTTGGCAGTAAACTAATACATCAGATGTGTTTAAATGTTTGAAAAGTAGATTGGAAATCGACTGATGAAATAAAGTCACAGGTTTTTATACTGCTTAAATTTTCTTTATCTTTTGCAAAAAAACATTTTCTTGGTTGTTTTAGTCTTTATCTTCATTGAAAAGCAGTGAGCAGAGCAATTGCTTCTTATGCACTATTTTCCTACTGAAGGAACAACCTCATTACTGATCAATAAGATATATGCAGAATGCAGTTTGTGACAGCTTCTTTGTCTGTTTAACATAACCCACACTTTCATGCCCTTTTTCACAGACTAGTAGTGTGAAGCACAGCATCACTGCACACTCAGCCTACTCCCATATCCATTCCATATATAACCTGTATCCTATTAGGTACTATCTACTAGGTAGGATTCCTTGTTAGCAAGGAACCAAATACAAAGTCAGATTCTTCTTTTCTTGTGGGTTTAACTAGTTTTGTTCAACCTACACTGGCAGTGCTGTTATCTTCAATTTACATCATTGTTTGCCATTGTACTGACTGGCATTTTTACTGCTCTTACTGGGCTGACTGCCATTTCACTTTTGCTTCCTTTTTATACCACATCTTGCTGAGTTGTCTTCTATGGCACTCTTGACTTTAATACTGTTGTTTATTATAGTATTGCTGATCTTACTGAATTTACTTTTTTTCATATTGTTGCTATTTAACAGCATCAGTGTCAAACTGTTCCCAGCTGTTAAATAGATTTGCTTTTGCACTCTGTGGGGGATTATAATGGAGTAGAAATGGACTGCTGCCCAGGATTCAAACCTTCAGGGCAGCCTACGGCCAACAAAATTTCACACTTATAGTGATGTGCAGAATAAAAAAAAGTTTCTGCAATACAAATCTGTGCAGCAATAAATCAGCAGCAACATTACACCCCCTTCCATGTACAGTAACATTCCACTCTGCACTGCAAAAGTACAGTCTATAGCAAATGCAGCAGTGCAGGAAATAAGGAGGAAGTCCAGCCTGAAGTCATGCACATTCGAATGAGCTGCACTGGGGAATCATGCTGGAATTACTGCATGCTGTGCTGAAACTGATTGCATGCTGTGCTGAAACTGGCGGCATCACAATCTCAGGAAGTGCTGGATCTGCAGATGAAAGTGCTTGAAATATGTGTGTGTGTGTGTGTGTGTGTGTGTGTGTGTGTGTGTGTGTGTGTGTGTGTGTGTGTGTGTGTGTGTGTGTGTGTGTGTGTGTGTGTTTGTGTAAGTGTGCATGCGTGTGTGTGTGTGCAGGTAGATGTGTGTGTGTGTGTGTGTGTGTGTGTGTGTGTGTGTGTGTGTGTGTGTGTGTGTGTGTGTGTGTGTGTGTGTGTGTGTCTGTGTCTGTGTGTCTGTGTGTGTGTGCATGTGTGTTTTTAAGTGTGCATGTGTGTGTGTGTGTGTGTGTGTGTGTGTGTGTGTGTGTGTGTGTGTGTATACATATTGTGTATATGTGTACATACATGTACACATGTATATACCAAGCAATATTCTGGCACCCTTATCCTTACTGACTATCGGGGGGGTCTAGAGAGGTGCATGATCATGAACTGGGTTAAACAAGTAATAAGTGAATAATGAATTATTTTTATTCCTCGTAGTTATTGTCCATTAAGAGGCACTTGAAATATGCACCTAATATGATCACACCATGATTTCACATCTTATTATCATCATAAAGCTCCATATATGTATATTTATATTTCTTTTAATTAGTTATTAGATATTTGTATATGTATAGGTGTAGGTTTATAGGTTTATGTACATGTAAGTATATACACGCATACACACTCACACACACACACACACACACACACACACACACACACACACACACACACATATACTGTATATATATATATATATATATATATATATATATATATATATATATATATAGGTTCATAGGTAGGTACTAGGCTATTGGCCCTAGGGCCTATATAAGCCTAGCCAAACGGTACCCTGGCTTTTGCCACCCAAGAAAATGATTTTCCTGTGCCCCTGTCAAGCAGAGCCACAGAAGTGATCCTCGGGGTGAATTTCTTATCTCCCATCCAATCATCAAGATTTTTCTTGAAGATTGCTAATGAGGAGCTTTGTTTGATATAGATAGGTAGTCTGTCCCAGAGTATGGTAAGTCTTTGGGACAGGAATCTATCCCTCCAGCATGTTCTGTTCATTGTGGTGACAAGGTTTAGGTCCCTGGAGCATGTAGCTCGGAGGGATTGGGATTTCTTTATGTGGAGCATGTCTAACAGCTCTGGGTTTGACATAGCTTTGTATGTTAGGCAGAGATCACCTCTGAGTAGGCGATAAGCGACAGAGTAAAGCTGGAGTTTTTTGAGACGGTCTGCGTAGGGCAGCTGTTTGAGGCCAGTAATCCTCTTTGTGAGGTATTTCTGTGGTCTTTACAGTTGTTGTAGATGTCTTGTGAGGTTCATACCAAAAGGGTATCCAGTTGTTGTGAGGTACTCTATAATGGGTCTAATGAGTGATGATTAGAGGGGAACAATGACTTCGTTTTTCCTGGATGAAAACCTTTTGTGATGAGGTGTGCCATGTAGAAGGATTTCCTGACTACTGTGGCGATGTGATTATCAAAGGAGAGACTACTGTCCATCTGTGTCCCAAGGTCTCTTATCATGCTTTCAGTGTTAAGTAGACTACCACCTATGTGGTAGTTCATGGGTACAGAGTTTTTACCAAAAGGGATGACAATGCACTTTTTGGCATTGAGCTTGAGGCCATGGGTTTGACACCAGGCATCTCTCTCAGTGAGGCCCTTTTGTAGGATGTCCACATCTTTAGGAGTTTTGATTATGGCTCCTAGTTTGCAGTCCTAGGACTGAACCCTGTGGTACTCCACTTGTCACTGGTCTGAAGTTGGATTTACAGTCTTCTACTTTCACAGTGTGGGTTCTGTCAGTGAGCCAGTTGGCAACCCATTTTGTGACATAGGGATTTATACCTAGTTTAGTGAGTTTGTCTATATTTCCAGAGTGGGGGATGGTGTTGAAAGCCTTGGCGAGATCTAGATAGGCTGTGTGAACCACCTTACCCTCATCTACAGCTTAGGTGACTGCTTCAAAGAAGTCTATCAGGTTTAGGAGACATGATATGCCTTTTACAAACCTGAACTGGGTAGGGTCTAGAGTTTGGAGATTACCAATGTCATTGTTTATAAGTTCCATGATGATATGCTCCATAGCCTTGCAGACTAGGCTTGTCAGGCTAATGGAGCTGTAGTTCCCGAGGTCCATGGTGGCTCCCTCTTTGTGGAGTGGGATTACCATTGCTGTGCGCCATTCAGTGGGCAAAAATCCTGAGGTGAGGCTATGACTGAACATGGTACTTAGGTGGGGTGCCAGTTTGTTCTGTAGTTCATGTAGAATGCAGCCTGGGATGTTGTCAGGTCCCATGGATGCTGTGTTCTTGGCTTTGGAGAGTGTGTTTTTTACCTGTGCAGCCATGATTACAGGTACTTTGCATTCTTCCAGTATAGAGATGGGCCCTTTAGGGGATGAGAGAGGGGTAAAGTTAGCACTAAACCTATCTGCCAGGATGTTGGCAATATCAGTTGGTTCTGTATATTTAGTGCCATTGTGCTGTAACTCAGAGCAGATCTGAGTGTTGCCATTGAGATTCTTGACATAGCTATAAAATGCTTTGTGGTTGTCTTTAGAATCAGTGGCAATGTTGTTTTTGTAACTAGCTTTGGAGGATTTTATGAGGGATCTCAGCTACTTACTGGGGCTGACCACGGAGTTCCTCCAAACATGGGATTTTACTCTTTTTTGCAACAGTTTCTTTCTTCTCTTGTAGAGTTTGTTTATAGCAGGGGACCACCAGATTGGCTTCCTTTTTTTGGAGGATAACATCTTGGTTCTGTTAGGGATTGCACGATCCATGCACTTGTGTAAGTGCTTATAAAGTGCAATTGTATAGGATTCAGCAGTCGTATCTCTATTGTCCGTCAGCATAGCTGTCGTGAAGTTTGCCACTTCTGTCTTAAGAAGCGTGAAGTTGGCTTTGGAGAAAATTTTTACGGTGGTTTCCCTAATGGGGGTGGGATGTGCATGTCTAGGGTAATTTGCTTGTGGTCAGATCTGACCAACGAGGAATTGACCTCTGGTGTGGAACACCGGTTGCCCATGTTGTAATGACCAGGTCTAGGATATTGCTGCCCCTGGTGGGGGTGTGGATAAGTTGATCCAAGGCATTGGAATTTATGAATTCCAGAAAACGTTGAGCACAAGAGTAGGTATGTGAGTAGTTTTCCCAGCTAATGGTGGGGTAGTTGAAATCGCCCATTATTAGGGTGTTAGGTTGTACCCTAATATTTTCCAGTGTATCAAGAAATGAGGAGTGGGAATCCTGGGGCATGGTGGGGGATCTGTAGCAAGCTACAATTTGCATTTCGGCATTGCCCAGAGTTAGTTGCACTTGGATAATCTCAGATGCATTATGCTGAGCAACTAGCCTGGAGGTGTGGACATCCTTAATGAATATGGACATGCCTCTGCCTTTAGTGCTTTGGTCCAGGTTAGGTGGCCAAAAGGTGTGGTATGAATTATAGCCTGGTAATGCAGGGGTGCTCTCTGGAGCCTTGAACCAGGTCTCTGTCACTGCACAGATGTTGATGTTCTCCATTTTAAGGAGCGCCTCGAGGTTTAGACTTCTAGCATTAAGTAGCATTACCCTCAGATTTTGCTTGCTTGTACCTGTTATGGTGGTGAATTTGTCATTTGAATCTTGCCTAAAAAAGGCACTATAGGGGTGGCAAGAGCCTTAGCCAGTATCTGGAATCCCAAGGGCGACAGGTGGAGGCCATCTCTGGCAAAGCATCGTGGTTTGTCGATCATGTCATCCCAGGCAGAGAGATACTGGATCCCCTTAGAATGACACCAGAAGCTTAGCCAGTTGTTGAAGTCAATCATTTTGTACTTGTACTGTGGTATCATTCTGGATGATGGCAGGATGCTACTCAGGGCTAGGGTCATACCTGCCTGGGCTACAAGATCAGAAAGCTCCTCCATGTCTCTTTTCATGTAGTCCAGGGAGGTACGTCTCAGGTCATTCACAACAACATGGACAATGACAGAGTCATATTTGTACGTGCTGTGGAGTGACCTGAGTGCATGCGTTATGTGGCGGATCCTGGCACCTGACAAGCAGCTGACAGTAACTTTCTCCTTGTTTAGCCTGGTGAGTGGAACATCAGTGTGCCTGTCTATAGAGTCAACTATGACTAGAGTGGTAGGTACGTTGTTATGACTTATGGGCTGTGGTTGAGTGGCACACTGAGTTTGTGGGCTATGTGTCATTTAGGTTGTGTTAGGGGGTGGACGTTGCTTGCATTTCTGCTTTGGCGGTCCCTGTTGCTTGGGTAGATTTTTTTTTGAGACCCTCCGCGAATGTAGGTGTGTGTTTTGTGTTTCTATGTGCGTGTTTCGGTGGTGGAGGTTTTGAGGGACTATGTGATGAGTGTGGTGTGGTGCAAGTGTTTACCTTCTCCTCTTGACTGCTTAGTCCAGTCTTGGGTGAAGAGAGCTTTGCTTCCAGTTTAGTTATATAAGTGCATCTCTCACAGGTTGTATTGCTGGGTGGTAGGAGGAGAGGGTTGTCTGTGTACATGAGGCAATTGCTGCATTGCCCCAAGATGCCCAGATTCATCAGGTAGACAGGAGAAAACACTGGGAGCTGACCCTTAGACATGCCTGGATAGCTGCTTATTTATTAAGTACTAAAAACATTTTTGCTCTAGACAAGTGAGGAAAGTTGAGTGCTGTAGTAATTTGTAGCTTATTTAGTGCTTACAATGAGTTCTGAACAAGTGCTGAGCTCAAAGAAACAGATTTGACTGCTGAGACTAGAAAACTGGCTAGTTCTAAGAAACAAAATTAAGCTAGAAGGCTTCCCTCCAACAATAAAAGGCTTGGGGGCTCAAAAGCTTACAAACAGTCCTGGATACAGCAAATCTGTATCTGGACTGGACAACTTATAGGAAAGGCAGGAAACAAGCTTAGAAATTTATTATTATTTTTTTTTTTTTGTAAAGTGGAAAGGGGAAAGGAGGAGCAGAAGCTAACTGGGTTGGCCTTCTCAAATGTTCTCCCTGGAATAGGTAGAATGAGGTAATGACAGTAGACTGGGAGGAGTGTCCCAGATCAGATTTACACATATATATATATATATATATATATATATATATATATATATATATATATATACATATAGATCTACCTGACATTGCTGACAGTCCAGAATGCCGACAACCATATGGCTGACACCATATGGTTGACATTCGGATTGCCGACAATGGGAAACCTGCATTGCACTATAGTGCGGAAGGGAAAGATTTCCATTCCTGCACTGTAGTGCAGTCTCGGAGTTGGTATATTAAAGTTACGCGGGGTGGGGGGGTGGAGCCCTCCACAAGGGGTGCAGGGGGGTGTAGCCCCCCCTGCTAGCAGTTGAAAGGGAAGTTTATGTTAGATTTTTATGATTTTTTTTGTGTTGTCGAGATTTTGGTTGTTGGTGATGTGGTGTCGGCCATGCCGTTGTCGGTGTTTTGCGATTTCGGTGTTTTCAGTTAGATTCATATATATATATATATATATATATATATATATATATATGTGTGTGTGTGTGTGTGTGTGTGTGTGTGTGTGTGTGTGTGTGTGTGTGTGAGTGCGTGTGTTTGCATGTGTGTACGTGTGTGTATTATTAGCCAATAATTGTTTATTGTCTGCTATGAAAGTTAATTCTGAGTTGTTTTGCTGCATTTCTTTGCATTTATTTTTTTTTCTGTTTACCATTTAATAAAAGTTGTAATGAATGATTTTTTTTTTTTAACTTTTATCATTTATATTTCTGGATACTTTTGCAATGTTTACAAACTAATTGACATGATCCTGAGTACAGTTAATGGGTACCATATGAGATCCTCTTACTAGTGACAGCTATATGATTCTACTTTTTTACTTATTTTTTAATTGCACAGAGGAAAGCAATACTTGGCACATCCTTTACAGATCTGCATGTTTATGCACCTGTTAATGTTGATTCTTTCAGACTTATCTTACAGGTAGCTGTAACCTAGGTGCAGAGATGGTACTCTGCACTCATTCATTCCTTAATCATGAGATTCACCAATACTCATGAACTAACATAGCCAATTCCATTAAATAACCTGCGTAGCTTCCACAGGACAAGACTAGAAAAAGTTATACCTCTTTTTATTGTTCATATGCTTAGGACTGAGGGACTGCATACTGAAAGATGCAATAAGGTGCCAGGATTGTTACAATGAAAGACTATGTAGAAGCACTGATACATGACCTTCGAAACAACATTGAAAATGCAGATGCAATGATTCAACCAATAACAGCAGCTGAGAAAGCAGAACCAATAACACTGTGTATGGTAGCAGAGACAGAAAGGACAAATGCCGCATTAATCTCTGAAATCGCCACACCTAGTGAGAAGAGCATCCTGCATACTGAGCGAGTAGTTATATGACATTTCATTACTCGTGGTTCATTGAATCACAGCTCAGCAAAAGTAATGCATCATAACACAACCTGTCATGTCTCAGGGATGGGATTTAATAGGCGACTCAAAGGGGGAAGCAAGTCCAGCCCATACCAATTGCAATGTGATTGATCTGTACTTGATGAAGACTATTAGATAATAGCAAATGTTAAGACATCCATGCATAATATATAAATTATATTTATAAATGCGTGCGTATGTGTGCATGTATAGCTGTACATCCATACATATATATCAATACATACACACACAGAAATACAGATATATAGGTATGTGTAGTTATCTATCCATCTATTTATCTTCCTGTCTAGCTAGCTTGCTAACTATCTATATGTATACTATTTCATCCAAGCTTTTTCAGCTGTCATGTGTGCCCTTCTGCTTTTAGAACTCTGTTTTGAAAACTGCTCTTATTCTATATTTTATGATGAAAAAAAATCTTCCATAAAATTACTTGAAAAATAATATTAATTACTTTATGATAAAAAACTCCCCATAGAAAATTAGCTTGTTTCATAATATTTTGCAATGGCTCTATAATTCATTTATAGTCAGCTTATCCACAGATATCATGGGAACATTTCCTGTGTAGCTTATAATATGCACAATAATTACAACTGGCTTAACAGTGGCAGCAAAAGCTGGAAGGTGTAACTGAAAGCAACAGAAGTACTTATTAATTCATATAGTACAAAGGCAATCTGTCTTTCTCATGTCTCATCCATCTCTGCTGTCTGAGGTACTCCCAATCCTAATACATACTATCAGGTATAGCAGATAAGACTAGCATTACTCCTCTGACCACTTCTAAAGGTAGCACCTGCAGCTGAAATTCTTAAATTGTATTCCTTATCAGTACAGATGTAATACCTAACTGTGGTTATTGGTATGTGCACTAGGGTTCTATACAACAGGCAAAGAATATCTGTTCAGGGGATCAGTGACCAAGATGTTCATATTAAATAGAAAGGTATTCTGAAGAAGTTTTTATTAAAAAAAAGAAGGCGTTAAATACAAAGACAGTGTGGATCTTGTCTTTCTTTCCTCATGTTTATTATGTTTTATTGTTGGACTTGGTTTCATTAAATAGAAAGGTATGAAAGATTACTCTATAATAATTAGTAAGTAGCAGTTCAGACTGATAATACTTTTTGTTCTTTTAAGAGACTGGGCAGAAAAACAGGGAAACAGCCGATTAATCTGCATGTCGGTGGAGGGAGCAGTTGGAAAGACCCCAAAAGTTCCTCACCAAGAGGATAAAGGGTCTCAGACATATGTCATATGCTGCCTGGCTGAAGAAACTCCAGCTATATTCAGTTGCATACCGCCTACTCAGAGGTGATCTGTGCCTGACGTACAAGGCCATGTCCAATCCGGAATTAATGGACATGCTCCACCTCAAAAAATCCAAATCCACCAGAGCCATGACAGCAAGAGACTTGAACCTCAACACAGAAATAAATAGGACATGCTGGAGGGACAGATTCATAACCCAGAGGCTCCCTACACTCTGGAACAGAATCCCAGTCCATGTTAGGCAGAGCCCCTCACTAACTCTATTCAAGAGAAATCTTGACGAGTGGATGGGAGATCGTAGGTTTACCCCGGGGGTCATCTCTGTGTCACTACTAGACAGAGGCACAGTTAACTAAACCCTAAATGGGCATAGTATTCTCATCCTAAGGGGTGGTGTAAGCCACACACACTCTGGCTAGGCTTATAAATGCCCTAGGGCAGATAGCCTAGCATGAACCTATGAACCTATGAATATGCACGTATACATTATGGAGGGTTACAATATGCACGTATACATTATGGAGGGTTACAATATGCACGTACACATTATGGAGGGTTACAATATGCACGTATACATTATGGAGGTTACAATATGCATGTATACATTATGGAGGGTTACAATATGCATGTATACATTGCAATCAAGCAGCTTATTTACTGCAGGGCATATTGTTATGTTGAGGAAGAAATGTTTATCAGCCTTCTGAAAATCTAAAATCTGAGAGGACTTCTTAGCTTGTAAACAAGTCACAGATCCCACTATATTTTAAAATATTTTTTCCCTTATATAATCAGTAATTATAATATACTTACAAATATTAGTAGGTTACAAACTTACATTTTCTTTCTGTTTCTGCAGATGCTGTGTATTACATATACTAATCCACTACAAAATATTAGACGTATATTGCTTAAACAATGTTAAGACTGAAATTGTCTTTATTAAAATGACTGATGTATATCTTTGTAACAGCACTTACGTTTTGCCTGTTTATTTGATAATATGAAAGGTCCTTCAATGAATTTACTTGAGTCTGTAATCACTGTTTTGCATTTGCCCCAAAGTAATAGATTGATTCTATTGCCAGAAATAGAACATAACAGCATTGCTGCTCAAATACTGTTTCACATGGTGATGATGGGCAGGAATGCAATGCATATGTGCATAGTTTGATGAAATGCACAGGGCAATGGCCATTCAAAGAGAAGGGTTGAGAATGCAGTGTTTGTGTGATACTCAGCACATTTAAACAGGATAATATATGAGTGACAAACCAGGCGTACAGAGATTCAGAAACAATATGGAACCACTCTGCTCAGGTGAATGGACCAAGAGCAAAAATGGTGCTGTCTATGAAAAAAAATATCATCATGCACATCGGAAAGGCAAAGAATCCCAGCAGAGCTGGTTCAATTGAACCAACTTCATTTAATCCTGGCACAGTGGAATCTATAACTTACTTGCAGTGGCCTAAATGACATGTATATCAATGACAAATTTCTTATGGACCATGAGCTATTGAGGACAATTAGTCACATGCTCCTATCATCCACAAAATCTCAAGGAATGCTAGCACACATGTAACTTACGTACTAAGCAATGTCTCACCTTTACTATCCTAAACACTGAAACTTCTCCATGTCCAACAGGGGATTGGTGGCCTAATAGTCTGCCACCTTGAAGGATACTGGACACATTCTTTGGTGTGCTGATTCATCATGTGAAGTATCATGTCTGTTTCAACAGGACCAAATAAGAGGGAGCCACCATCATACATGGTTTATATGACAATAGCCTCATTCCTTCATTTTAAGTACCATCAGTTGCATACGTTACAATTAAGGTACTAGTTTCTCCATAGGGATATGTACACCAACAGAAAGGACAATTATTCTTTGAATTCTTATGAGGACTGCACTCTAAACAGTCTCATAAGGAACATGTTTGTGTGCTATGCAGGCAGGGTGCATGAGTCCAACGCAAGACATGTATGACCTTTACAGCAGCATCCAGTACGGTGATTTTCCAGAAGGGAAACTAGCTGGTAAGAGCAGGAAACCTACTGCCTGGTAATTGCTGTGTTGCATGTGATGCAGGATGCCCCATGAGCCATAGCTGAATTCACCAGTGCAGTTTTTCACAAAAACGGTAGCAGATCAATGTTACAGTTTTGCCCAGGTCCAGCCTTTCCTGCTGCTGTTGCTGAATATGTATTTGGGCCTTTCAACAGGTTTACCTTTGAAAGGTTGAAACTCAGATTGTCAAAATACGGTTGTGCGGAAGTATGTTTTCAAGTTTTCGGATAGCCAAAAAAAAATGCAGCGAATGTGCAATGAGCAAATGCACATTGCCATTTGCTCATTGCAGATTCGGCATTTTGGGTGTGGAATGCACTATAGTGGGGATTGGGAAATGGACCCTTTCCCCATTGTAGTGTGACCTCAGAGTTAGAATATTAAAGTAGGGGGGTGTGGGGGGCGGATTACATTGTGCTCGACATTGGAGTTCGAAACTCAGTGAATCTGCTGTTCAATTTACTGAGTTTCGAACTTCCGTGATGCTCGACAAGCAGAAATTGGCATTTCGGTTCACCCAACTGGCTGTTCGCAAACATGATTTTCAATGTTTTAAAGGTAAACCTTTTCAAGACACTCTTTAAATGCTTTGATACCTTTAGAAGGCCAACAGAGTACGTACCTGAGAAGGTTAGTAAGAGCTTTGTTGGTACGTTTGACTAGTTTCAAGCAGCACATTACCTAGGCTGTGCCCAGACAGCTGGTTCTTCTTTACCCACCAGCATATCGACAAGTAATGCTTAGGGAAGGCAGAGATAGCAGTGACAAGGAAGACAATGCAGATGAACAGCACCCCTCCAGATACTGAGCTTTGTGCAATTTACCAGAAGGAAAATAGCACTGTCTGTTACAGATCTCTATTTCATGACAGCGTACAGGTGACTGAGTCACACACAATAAATTGATGCATACAATAGACATTTCCTTACTGAAACCATTACAAGCTATATGAGCAGTGTATCGGTTGTCCACAATGGACGTCAGACTTTATCACACAAAATAAGCTGGGAAGTACAGTATAAGGCATCAGATGGAATGTACCACACTGTAGCAGGAAACCTAAAGACAGTGAAAGCCACAAGATTTTCCCACTTCTCTTCAAATTAATGTGTACATGGAAATCCTAAATGGTTGGAGGTTGAGTTTTACTGCATTTTTGAATTAGTTACCACACTTATAGGTAATGAAGTACATCTTGATTAAAGTTTCTGAGTTGTTCAATTAGGTCAGTCCATAACTAAGGTAAAGGTCAGTCCATAATTAAGGTACTATACAGGAATATATACTCATGGTAGTCCACAAAGTATGGAACTGGACAAAAGCCCATGTGGCACTACTGATATCACTGCATAATTGTGAAATTACATTCTATGCTCCAACCTGCACAGTTTACACAGGATTCCAAAAAAGGTATACTACATGTCAACCTCAGTGTGATACATTTTTTATTAATTTTGTTGTTCTCTTAGACTACAGAATTACAGACTTTAGACTGACAGGCCACTGTCAAATCTGTTGGCTTTTAAGTAACCATGTGGGTTCAGTTAGGTGTAGGTTCCATAAGTGTAATTGTATCAAGTATTATTGGTGTTGCTGACGTAATACACAGGTACATGCATATAGCTGTAACCCATATAAGTTCATAGGTAAGTACTAGACTATCTGTCCTTGTGGGCTATTTTAAGCCTAGTCAAATTTCTCTTCTTGTGCTTTTAATAATATCCCATTTATAGATTGACCTTATCCATCCCATGGTCGATAATTGTCTATTACACCTAATGATAATAACTGGGATCATACCACAGATAATTTGAGAAGACCCATGCATGGGATAAAGCATTTAAGAGCTACATGTATATATTAGTAGTACAGGGGGGGGGCAGTCCCGTGGTAAATTTTCTGCTTGCTGTCCATAGATCTAAGTTGCACTGTTATGACCGATCTTGTCATATTTGGTATGTGAATTAGTTCATTGAGTGCGCGCTTTTCAGGTTCTCAGCAGCTTGGTTACCTGGAGTCCCAGTTAAATGTTTGAGAACACTGATTACAGTCCTTGGAACTCTAAAAAATAAGTACAAATAGGGGAATATAACCTAAATCTGAGACTAACATATCTTGTAATATTCCCCCTGCTCGATGGCACAGTGACGTCAGAGGTAGTATATAAAGTAGCGTAACAGTTTGCTCCAGAAATTGATGTTTTTCTGTGTTTATCATCCATTTTCAAAGGGTCAGGACTTGCATTACCACATCTCAAAGTTCCGATAAGGATTTGGTTACCAGTCGTACTTACTACTAAGTTACCTTTGTTCACTATTTGTTCCTGGGAACCCTTCTGATTTGTAACGAGATATTTATTTTTCTTAGATTTGTTTGTCTCCTGTTCTTTTTCATGTTAACTTCCTTGATTTTTTTGGTTGCAAATCTCACACGGTCTACTCAGTATAGATAGTATATTAGCATCAGCACATATTTCTGTGTAACTCCTCACAGAATTTATTTTTATGGACGCAGGAACTTTGCCTCATACTCTGTCATTTCCACTGATCACTGATGTATAGCATTGCATTTCCCTGGCCTCACTGTTCTTACCTTTGTTATCTTTGAAATCCACTCTTCCTACTACACTTCAAAGGTTACCTCAACATACCATGCATCTGATATCTTACTACAAAGCCCGCACTGCAAAGCAAAACACACTTGTGAATTTTGCCTACTGTTCTTTCTCAAGTTGTAATTTTACAAAGATACTAGATTGCCAACCCTCACAATGCAGAAACCAGAGGCTGATGACGTGTGTGGCAAACATGGTTTTCTTTAGAAAAGACCATTTTCTATGGCTTTTAACCATTCTTTAATATTCAAGCATTATCCTTCAAGGAAGAGTCCAATATCTTTTATTTCAATGCAGTCACTGCAGCTTTTTTTCTGAATTATGATTATTAAGCATACATTGTTTTAGACAAACGTGTGGCATACCAGTCTATCCAGTGAACCTTCTCATTTCTTTGAGTCAGGTGCGTTTGAAATTTTTATATTTCAAAAAATATGCCTTTGTTTCAAAGATGTATTTTTAAATGATTAAAGCAATCTTGCATTATTTTGTATTCAGCAATATTAAAGATTAATTTAATCAAAATGTTGTAAAATGCAATGGCCAAGTAGCACAGAGAAGCAAGGCTAAGAGCAGTTAAAAACTGGTGCCTATGATCCAAGGTTTGATCCTCTCAGCCTCCATTTGTCTACTGTATGACTTTGAGAAAGTCACTTTGCTAAGAACTACTCCTTTGATGAGTCTGATAGAAATCCATGTACTGTATGTCAGTTACTAAATACATTTCCCTCTGGTAAATCTCAGACTTCTCGCCACTGTAATGCATTTTAAAATGCTTCAGTTGGATGAGTTGGGAATGGTTGCTAATGGAAGATCAGTTATTTGATGTTCTTAGTGTATGTATCTTATATTGAGATGTAGAGAGTTTTTTATCAGAATGAATTGATTTTTGGTGTGGTTGCAGAGCTCTCTGAAATTCTTGAGATTGGACCTTATAAAGCCAAGATTTCCAGGCTTTGTCTCTAGCCCTCATAAGTTGTTTAGTAGTTTTTGTCAGCCAAAGGGCAGGGTTCAATTTGACTAATTTATGTCTGGCTGGAGATAACTTGTTTAATATAGTGAGAAAACTGTCATTAGTGTATATACAATTGATAGCTTTTAGTAGATGCCAGTTGTAAGCTTACAGTATTTATATGAATGTAATTTTGTTAAAGTGAACTAAATTGCTGTGTTATAGTTGTGGTCCTCTTGGATGTGAGTTGGCAACCTTTTAAGAATGGTTAGAAGGTGTTCACTCATAAGAGTTGGGAGGGTACCAGAAGGGATAATTTTTCTTGGGTCAAATGTGAAGGCCAATTCTAGAATAGGCGATCTATTGAAGTGTTGCCATATCTGGTTGGAGAGTCGTTGAGATCTATGACAGATGTAAGGTAAGCATAGAAATTGATTCCCAATCAATATTTACATCATCTGGGATGATGGTTTCTTGGTTGATGTTTGTGCATAGCCAAGACTGAAGATCCACTAAAGTTGAGTTGTTGCTACCAGGGGGAATGTAAACAGTGATGAGACAAATATTTTTTGATCAATTATTTTTAAGATGGGAAGGAGCATTTCAGCATTGTTGAAGAAGGGTAGACATTTTGGCTATGGTAAGAATGTAAGTAGATTATTTTATATAATTGCTATGTCTGCTGCTTTTCTTAAGAGATCTCTCTAGTCACAAGATGCTGTAGCCTGGGGGATGTATTTCATCATTCTTAATGTCGGGCTTTAGTTAGGTTTAGGTTAAAACTAAAATATCAGAGTTGTGCTGTATAACCTAAGCATGTAAAGTAGCTCACAAACTTTATTATATATGCTTTGTCAGGTCATGTGATGAAGGAGAAGTCAGGGGTGGGGCAATTGTTTGAGAAAGAACTATTAAACTAAGGGAAGGTTGTGTTGGGAGAGGTACTAAACTGAGGAAAGGTGATACTGGAGTAACTGTAGGGAATAGTGAAGGGATAAGTAGTGGGCCCTGGGTTTGAATGGATATCACCAGAGGTGGTATATGTTTTGGTAAAGATTGAGTAAGCGTATGATAGTTGGGTTCCTATCTATGTTTAACACCAAAGTTAAACAGTTAGAGGTTATATAGTTTGTAGGAGATTTTGTGTAGTAAGATGTCATAGTGTGGAAAAAGGTGAGGGAAGATGGTATGGAGGATGTGGTTTGTTTAGGAGAAGAGATCCTTAATGTAGGTTTTATGCATGCTAGAGCAGGGGGATGTTTGTTATGTGTAAGGAGAAGGGGTATGTGGTAAGGGGAGACAGAGACAGGGGTAACACAGAGAGGAGGATGATACTGAGCAGCATGGTAATTTGTAGTCATTCCTTCCCTTCAACTTCAACCTATACCCACCTCCTACATACAATCTCTCTTACAAAAACTTAAACCCACTACCCCCTCAGCAGATAAGCTTCCTGCTGAATTCCTTCAGGTAGCAGCAAAAGCTATAGCCTACCCTGTTTCGATCCTAATAAACAGATCCATAAAAGAAAGTGATTTTCCAGCAATCTGGAAGATATCACACATCATACCCTTACATAAAGGAGGCAAATCCACTGACCTCTCTAACTACCGCCCAATAGCACTATTATCTCCACTAGCTAAAATCATGGAAAAATGTATACACAAACAACTACTTAACCATCTCCTTCAAAATAACCTACTAGCAAACACTCAACATGGATTTAGACCCTCACATAGTACGACCACTGCACTACTTTCCTTTACTAACACAATAAACTGTAACCGTAATAATAACAAACTAACTGCTTCTCTTTTCCTAGACCTGTCAAAAGCCTTCGACATGGTCAACCATAAACTTCTCCTACACATACTAAACTCACTTGCCTTGGATTTTTCCTCCTTAACGTGGTTCTCATCCTACCTTGAAAACCGACAACAAGCAGTACTCTGGAAAAATTCTCTATCTGCTCTACTACCTATCTCCTTAGGAGTACCTCAAGGATCAATATTAGGCCCACTCTTATTCTCTATCTTTATTAATGATCTTCAATCATCTATCCATAACACTACCTGCATACAATATGCAGATGATTCTACCATCATCTGTACAGCTCCCACCCAATCTGAACTCCAGTCACTCACACAATCTACCTTTTCAACCGATGAACAATGGTTCTCAAAAAGATGTCTCCTTCTCAACTCCAAGAAAACAAAACTATTACTATTCTCACCTACCCACAAATCTCCTCAACTAAATTTTACTATTACTGCAGCTGACAATTCTCTTATCTCCCCAGACTCTACTACCAAACTGCTTGGTGTTACTATTGATAATAATCTTAACTATGATTGTCATATCAATAACACTATAAAAGCAGTAAATAAAAAGATAGGTTCACTGTACAGAATAAAACCCTTCCTTACTCCAGAAGCACGGACCACCTTAGCTCAATCACATCTTATCTCCACCCTACTGTATGCTTCCTCTATGTACACCAATCTCTCTAAAGGTAACCTGAAAAACTAACTACATCCTATCATAATATAGCCCGTTTTGCCACAGCATCCCAGTACAGAACTCACCACTGTAATAACTTAAAACAATTACAATGGTTAGAACTACCTAACAAGCTTATCTATCAACAACTCTTAATTACACATAACATTCTTTATCAACCAACAAAAACACCAGCTCTCAGTAACCTCCTTACTCCCTACAAAAACTTGAAACAGTTGCGATCTGCAGAAAAGATACAAGTCACCACAACTAGAATTACAAATTCAGCAGGTAACTGTCTATTTTCAAACTCCATAGGGAAAATATGGAATAACCTCCCCCCACACATTACCTCACTAGTCTCCTTTCAACTTTTCAAAAAACAACTTCTATTACATCTTAACAACTTCTGGCTCTGCTCCTGTACCAATCCAGACTAAATGACTTCTTCGCTCTTCAGCCATACCTCCCTACGTAAAAATCACTATCTTTCCCTGCTATTTCAAATGACTAAATTACTGTACTGTTCTAAAAAAAAAAAAAAAAAAAATATGAATATATAGCTTAGGCTATTTGTTTTTTACCTGTTTTTTTTTCGCTGTATTTTCTACTACACTAAAATGTATGCATTGTTGCTTAAATGTTTAACCTTGTTTTAATTGTGGAGCTTTTCTCCCCGGGCCTCCACTGAAAATGGAAATTATCCAGCTGGACTAGCCCGGTCAACAAATGTAAAATAAAATAAAAAATAAATAAATAAAAAATAGTAGTGAGTGAGAAGAAAGATTCCAGAGGGGGGAGGTAATTTTTGTAGAGATGCAGTGAATGTACATGTAGAGGAGTTGAATACAGAAGAAAAGAGTGTTCTCCAAGGTTACAGTTAGATTATGATGGAGACAGAGATGTTAAGGTATAACTTAAGGTACAGAGAAATTGTGTCCAAGGGTTTGAGGTGTACTAATACAGGAAATAACATAATTATGGAATTTAGGGAGGTCTGTATTAGATGTGAAAGTGTGTGAATGAAGGGAACTAGAGGGCTGAATGGCTCAAGAAAAAGTACTAAATTTATAAATATTTTGTTATTTCGGAAGAATATTAAAATTATTTGTTGTTACTTTTCTTTTCCTAATCATAACTTTTTAACTGAATTTAATAACCAATTTTCAGTATCTCTTCTATGATACAAGTTATTTAAAACAGGTATTCAAGTCATTCTCAAAATGCTGAAAACTAGTACGTAGATATTTCACTTTAAATATTTAACTATATGGTAGTGACCCAACTTAATTAACTGATGGATGAATGTGAAGGAGTCAAATATGCCTTGCTTTCATTTGTTTCACCTAAAATGCTGTAAGGCCAATGTGTTGGAGACTTTAAAAGTTTAATAAAAGTTAGATTTAAACAAACAAACTGTTTAATTGACAACAATTCCCCCAGCACTGTAAACTCAATTTCTCTTTGGAATTGGGAGGAGGAGGATTATGCAGTGACTGGGACAAGGTTTAAAACTGTGAAGAGCACTTTGGCTGTGTGGGGCTATAATGCCTTCCACACATTTAGACCAGCTACTGTGCAGGAGGAGAAGAAGGTTGAGGTGTTTCAGTCTACATCCAGAAGACATTCACATCAAGGTTGGTAAAGCAGCATGATGCACTAGAGCTTCTACATGTCCAAATAACAACTTGAAAGGCCTCGTACCATATATTAGCTAGCTATAGAACTCCCTCTATAACACAAGAAAGCCACAACACCTGTCTACAGGAACTAGAATCACTGAGTATTAAACCCAATACCATTTGCCTAGGTAATCTAAGCTATCCAGCTATAGACTGTGAAATATACACTGTGATTCCTGGACATTGTCGGTACAAATGCCCTGGAACAATTAGTCAGAGTACCCACTAAGGGGAATAACATCTTAGATGTTGTCCTTTCTAATATAGGAACATCTTTCACCATACCTTGCATATCTTCATCACTTGCTACGTCTGTCCATAAAGCAGTCTCCTTCGAAAAAAAATTGGAACCAGAGATCCCTTCCTACCAAGGTACCTTTAGAAATTTCATTAAGATAAGCTATCCGACTCCTAAGTTATACATTGGCAAATTTCAAATCCCCACCAAAGCCAGTTAACTCCACTGAATATGCAGAAATGTACACCATCACACCATAACAGCATGTAAGCAGCTGCATAGATGTAGCTGTGCCTAGTGGGAAGAAGCTCAGGGCAAACCTCAGAACAAACCCATACGGTGGAACCATAATATCAACAAGCTTTAAAATAAAAGAAAAAGTATTTTTATCAAAAGTAAAAAGACTAATTCCAAGAATGTTAAAGTTCTTGTCACTGAAATAAATAAACATATTAACCACAAACAGGGATCAATGGTGCGAAAAACAACCAAGAAACGAAAGTAAGCAACACCAACCAGGAATGAACACGAACAATAGGTAGAAGAATCCAAAAGCAGTTTATTACACTAACGCTTGTACAAATACAGCACATTTTCGTCATCAACTTCATCAGTGAATGAAAAGCAACCACTTCCTACCATATATATATATACACTTTTCCTAACAACATCAATTAAGTTAATTAAATCAATTCTAAAAGCCACAGTTTAACAACCAATAAATTGTACTAAAATAAAACATTTTCACAAAATATTAAAACTTATACATGTAATAATTTAATTAAAACCACATCTAATACTCTCACCAATTTTAAAATTCATACAAAGCTTTTAATAAATAACAAATAAAAACATTTTAATTCAGGTAATCTTTTAACCTGTAGTGTACTGTGTATGTCTTCATCAAGTGGTGAAGCTGAATATGGCATTTAAATTAAATAATTGTAACAAAATATGTGTACATAATCTGTTTAAAAACTTGATAAAATGAATTAAATGATCAATTTAAATGGACTTTGAATGAATGTTTTCACTACCTCCTATATGTAATAAGTATATTGAACAACAGTAGAAGTTTGGTTAAAGTTTGGCAGATCTAATTTTAAGCACAGGTGCAAGAGATGCCATTTCATTAAGACCTGGAGGTCTACTAGAATCCAACACAAGTTGTTAGTATAGCTCCCTATACTCAACAAGTGTTTCCCACATACCACCCCTTGGACTCACCTCAACCACTTCCAAAATGAAAAATTGAAAGCCAGATGTTTTACAAGTGATGATATGCTTGTATAGTGCATTTTTCTCATTTTTTGTTCTCATTTCATATAGATGCTCGTAGATCCTCTGCTTTAACTTCCTTTTGCTTTTCCCTATGTAAAATGATTCACATACCTTGCAAGTTGCTATGTAAACTATCCCTTTGGTGTTACAGTTAGCATAAGTATTCAACGTTAATTTCCTTTTCCTAGAATTTAAATAAATAAAATCTCCTGTTGATAAAAATGTACAATAATTACAACACCCACACTTGTATAAACCCTTCTTCTCTTTTTTGCCACTCAATGTGTTACCTTGAACTGAACCCCTCTCTAAAATGTTTTTAATGGTGTTACCTTTTCTATTTATGTAAACCAATTCTTTTTCAAAAATGTGCTTCAAGTCTGAAATTTTCGAAAAATTGCTCCATTCCTTATCAAAGATTCTCTTGATACCTCTAGAGTTGCCATCATACGTTGTAATCAAACTAGATGTATAATCTTCCCTTGGTTTGTTTACTTCTTTCATACCATCCAAGATTTGAGTTTTACCTAAAATAGGAGCAAATCTATCATTTCTCTTTTTACATACTTCTTCTGAAATTTTGTCAAAAAATTCCCCTGGATATCCTCTGTTTAAAAACAATTCTCTAAGTGTTCTTACCTCACTTAAAAAAGTCTCATCGTCAGAGGTCATCCTACTTAACTGTACTAACTGTCCCTTTACCACCCCTTTCTTCTGATGTGGTGGATGGGAACTAGTATAGTACAAATAAGAGTTAGAAAAGGTTTCTTTTCTGTAAACCTTAGATGTAAAATGACCATTGTTTTTGGTAATGTGAACATCTAGGTAAGTTAGTTCATGTTGATTAAAATTAAAAGTAAACTCCAGAAAATCAGTAGTGTTATTCACATATTCTACAAACTTATCAAAGTTTTCATGTTCGCCAATCCACAAAAAACATAAATCGTCCAAAAATCGACAATATAAAATCCAATAACCCTGGTAGGGTGAATTCAAAAGATATTTGTTTTCCCAATAAATCATAATAATGTTGGCATATGTGGGAGCACAATGTGCCCCCATGGCTACTCCCTTGTCTTGTTTAAAATATTCACCCTGAAAGTTTATATAATTGTTTTTCAAGACCGTTTCCATAAGGGGTAATACCACTCTGAAGTCTTTGTGTGAGATTTTGTTACTGTCAACTAACATTTCTTCAAACCATTCCATGCCGAGATTGTGTGGTATACACGTAAACAAATCCACAACATCTAGCGTACCAAATGCAATGCTGTCACAAAACAAAGAAGGTTCCAATTTTCTCAAAAAATCCCAGGAGTCGACCAATACATTCTTGTTTCCTTCTAACACACATTTCACCTTTGAATCCACAAATATGGCTAGTGGTGCTGTCACGGATCCTTCTGCTGAGACAATAGGTCTTAGCGGTGGGTCCTGTGAATTTTTGTGCACCTTCAGGATTCCAAATATGCATGGCACCTTTGGCTTCTCTACGTGTAAAAATTTGTGTGTTTCAAAATCAATTGAACCCTCTAACAATAGGTAATTTAATAACACTTTTATTCTTTTGTATGCAATGTTGATTTCATTGATAGATACTCTGGAATATTTGCCAGAGTCATTAAGATTATCCATCATTTCCCCCTCATATTGAATACTATCCATCAATACCACCCCTCCACCTTTATCGGGTTTCATAACCCTGACACTCCTGTTATTGCTAATTTCCTTCAGGACATCCATTTCACTAGGAGTTAAATTGGAGTGTACATATTGATGGTTCAAGTTCGATCGTAGTTCTCTTTCCACTTTTAATTCAAAATTTCTAAGTTGTGGGTGCAGTGGTGGGTTGAAAGTACTTCTACATTTCAAACATTCATTTCCAATACTTATATTTTTTCCATTGAAGAACAACTCTAATTTTTTCTTCCTAATGAATAGTTTTATGTCAACAAGTAATTTAAAAATATTAGTTCTTTGATTGGCAATAAAACCAAAACCTTTTGTAAATAAATCAAAAAAAGTTTTGTTAATGGAAACACTAGAAAAAAATGAAAATATTAAAATCCTTAAAGGTCCATTTGTTCCCTTCGTGTGTAAAAACATTCATTAATTTCAAGCCTGCCCTTTTCTCCACTGGGGCCACCAGGCCCTCCCCTTGTAGTTTTTTGAACAATAGTCTACAGGTTCTTTGTCCATCAGTCTTTCAGACCTTCTTAGTGGGGATACTCAGCCACATCATTGTTACTATCCACAATCTCAGCTTCTTCCCACCCAGTTTCACCAAAAGGTTCTTTAACCCATCTTGCATATCCCCTTCCCTGTGTTAGTTTTGGTTTTGGGTAGTGGGTTTTATTCTTATATTCATTTAAGTCTCTGTCTATTTTACCAAGTTTCCTGTCTAAAACTTCTTTACATCTAGTTTCAACAACCTTTAGTAACTTGTGGTACTTTTCATTTTCTACTTCAACAGTATACAATAAATCATTTGTAATAGCCTTATTAATATTATTTATATCAATGAACAATTTCTCCATTTCCCTTTCATTGTTTTTGACAATTGCTCTCATAATGTCAAATCCGCAATTGTCAAAAACAGAAATTAAATCATTGTGAAAATCAGTACCATCCATAACATTGTTTGGGTACTTACATACCCTAAGACCCTTTGGTACTATTTTCAGTTGTAAACAGTGCTTCAAATAGGAACAATCCATTTCCAACATTTTGTATTTGTAAAGATAGTAATCCAAGTCCTTTAACATTGTGTTGTAACTCACATTAGTGCTTATATTACAACGTTTGGTGTTAAAATCAAATTTAACATTTAAAAATTCGGATAGCCGAAATTCGCTACCTGAAAGTACTCTGTCCCTTTCTGCTGAAACACGCGAACCTCCTCGCTTGTCTCCACCTCTCGTTGTTTCTTTGCTGCCCACAGTAGTGTTAGAAATGGTTAGATGGGGAAAATCGTCCAAACTGCTATTGGCAACAACTGTTCCGTTTTCCCCTCGTTCATTTACATCACTAAGCAGCATTTCTTTGCATGCAACACCAACTGCAGGCACATTAGATTGCTGAACCTCTTCCTGGTTCTGTTACAATTATTTAATTTAAATGCCATATTCAGTTTCACCACTTGATGGAGACATACACAGTACACTACAGGTTAAAAGATTACCTGAATTAAAATGTTTTTATTTGTTATTTATTAAAAGCTTTGTATGAATTTTAAAATTGGTGAGAGTATTAGATGTGGTTTTAATTAAATTATTACATGTATAAGTTTTAATATTTTGTGAAAATGTTTTATATTAGTACAATTTATTGGTTCCAACAAATAACGCCAGTCTATTATAAAATCCCAGATGCTTTACTTTGTTAGCGCTTTTATGCAATACATTAAATGCACTTCTTCAGACAAAGTATTGTTCACAGACACACGTATATATACACATATAATTAAGTAATTAACCTATTACAATCAACTCTACGTATATAATTGCCTAATACAAAGTACTGAATTGAGTATACTTATTTAAAAACAACTCAAAACGTATCTATGAAAAGCCAAGACAAATTCAAAACATGTAATATAATTTATATAAATTCCAAATAATTCTATAAAATTATAAAACTTGTTTAATTCACTATTAAGCAAAATTAGTGAGACTAAAAAACGTAAGATCCTTAGAGACAAATTGGCGTACGAAAAAGGAAATGCGTACCCAGATCCGCCTCTCAACCGGTACGCAAATAACCCCGTTTCTTTGACATCAAAAGACACTGGAGTTATTACTAACAACACCCATTCTGGTTTAGAAGATGAACCTGCATTTTTATCACCACAATTAAATGATTCTTTGCCTTTGGATATTCGTGAGAATAATCAAGTTAGACGAAGTGAATGCATACAAAAATATCAAAGATACCAACAAGGTAATGGTGGTGTTGAACAACAAGATAATCAGCAGGATTTTCAGCAAATGTATTCCAATTCCAAGAAAAAGAACACGAATTGGGTCAAGGGCCACAGAACAAGAAAAATTACAACCGATGCAAGAGGTAACACAAATGTTGAACGCACAAGAACCTGCGATTATTTTTAGCAGTAGTAATGACTTTCGTGTTTACAATTATACTTCATTTAATGTTCCACACGAATTTGTTGAACTATTAGCTAAGGGTTTCAATTTTGTGTTACCACAAAAACCTAATCTTGCTCGAGTGTTATGTGATTTAAAACTATACACTCGAAAATTAAATCTTAAAATGCTTTTTAAACAATGCAATAATTTGCTAACTAATGAACGTGTGGCTAGTATCTACAATCCCCCACTTGATAATAATTTACTGTTGTTTGAAAGAATTTCTGAAATTCATTTAAGGGGATTAAATAGAACATTTTACCAAGGTAGATGTTTTGATTTAACAGCACAAGATCTTATTGCCTTGGTGAGAATACACAACATACGGGTAATGAAACCAGATAAGGGTGGGGGGGGCAATTCTTATGTACGAAGATGACTATGAAACTAAGATAAATGATATGCTGTCAACTACCAATTATAGTAAAGTTTCTAAAAATGAATTGAACCAGTCATATCAAAGGATTAAGAACGCCTTAAGTGATTTGTTTATAGAAGGTAGTATTACTACTGAACTACATCACTGCCTAACTATGCCAGCTCCTTTGGTTCCAGTCATCTTCGGTGTTCCGAAGTTACATAAGAATGTTCAATGCCCCCCCTTTAGGCCTATTATCGATGGTCGTCAATCAATAACGTATGCATGTGCTAAATGGGTGGATAATAAGTTAAAAGAGGTTCTCAAAACAGAACCTCAAATCTGCAAAGATTCTTGGCACGTGCTAGAAAATCTTAATAACGTTCCCTTTGATCCCAGCCTTAAATTCCTGACAGTAGATGTCAGGGATTTATACACTGTAATTCCACAACAAACAGTGGTTGACTGGGTCAGAGACTTTTTGCTAAGTAAGCGTTTCCCAGGTAATGATATCGACCTGGTTATTAATTTACTAGAATTGGTATTAAACAACAATTTTTATGTTTAAAAAAGACCTTTATTTACAGCTGACTGGTTTAGCAATGGGCTCTCCATGTGGTGGCAGCTTCGCCAACTCTGTTATGGCTTTCTGGGAGCTTACCTTTTTGTTTCCACATCCGCTTTATAGGGATGTAGTCATTTGGTATACACGATACCAAGACAACATCTTTATGATTATTAAGGGTACCAATGAAGAAGCCATTAAGTTAGTTGAGGCGATGAATTCTTTTACTTCATTTTTCGATTTTACATATAATCTTGATGAAGTATCTATCAACTTTCTGGATATAACAATTCAAAAAGATATGAAAAAACGAAGTTTTTGTGCTAGCATTTATAGAAAGCCTCATTATAGTAACTGTTTCTTACACTTTTCTAGTAGTCACCCCTATTTTCAGAAGAAAGGTGTAGTGAAAGGTCAGCTAGTACGTGCATCTCGCATGTGCTCAAATGAAAACACATTTGAAGAAGAATGCCATACATTAACTGAAATGTTTTTGAATAGAGGTTACCCTAGTAAGTTAATTAACTCTGTTACTTGGGAAGTAAAGCGGAAACAACAGGATGGTTCTCTGGGACCAATCTTTATTGGGGGGAACAATGCTTCCATCTTGAGCAATGAAAACAACATTAATGAAGTAGATACAGCTACCAGCAAGGATAATATACAAGTAAATTATAATACTAGCCTCTTGACCCAGTTCAATGAATTGGCAGTACAATTTAGACGAATTCTGAATAATAACTGGGACTTTATTTCACAAGATCCACATTTTTGTACCATCTTGGGATCTAAACCTTTAGTAGTATTTAAGAAAGCACCTTGTTTGAAAACTTTATTAGAACTTCCTACCAAAGAATATAGAGTAAACAAAGGCATGCACAAATGCGGTCATTGCAATTATTGCAAATTTATTAAAACTGGTGCCACCTAAAGGTATGTACAAATGTGGTCATTGCAATTACTGCAAATTTATTAAAACTGGTGCCACCTTTTTAGTTAGGGGTGTTAAATACTACGTTAATGATAAATGTGATTGCCAAACTCAAGGGGTAGTTTATCTCGCAACTTGTAAAATATGCCCTGTATTTTATTTGGGCAAAACGGAACGCCAACTTAAACAACGCATATATGAGCACATGTATGCTATTTCTAAGGGTGTAGAATCAAATGCTTTGGTGAAATATGTCACTGAGAACAAAACACACAGTTTTTTGTTCACAGTAGTTCAAAAAATCAACAAAAATCCAAGAGGGGGACCATGGCACCTAAAACTGGAAGAGTACGAGTTGCTATGGCAACTAAAAACTAACGCTTATGTATACCCAGGAATAAATGAGATGTGCTCTATCAAATGTCTCCTAAAATTAAAAGCCCTTGATAGGTAAAGGTGTACTTTGATAGAAATACAATAGTTTAGTTATTTGATAATGTCTATTCTATCATTTTGATTAGGTATTTTGATATTTTATGTTTTTTATTTAATAACAGATAGGCAAAAGGTTTTTAAATTGAATACTCGCTGGTTTAACATGCTTTATTTAAGCTATAACAAGTTTTATAATTTTATAGAATTATTTGGAATTCATATAAATTATATTACATGTTTTGAATTTGTCTTGGCTTTTCATAGACACGTTTTGAGTTGTTTTTAAATAAGTATACTCAATTCAGTACTTTGTATTAGGCAATTATATACGTAGAGTTGATTGTAATAGGTTAATTACTTAATTATATGTGTATATATACGTGTGTCTGTGAACAATACTTTGTCTGAAGAAGTGCATTTAATGTATTGCATGAAAGCGCTAACAAAGTAAAGCATCTGGGATTTTATAATAGACTGGCGTTATTTGTTGGGACCACTTTTCTTTTGTTGTTTTTTGGTTTGTTCAAGTTTCTTATTTACAATTTATTGGTTGTTAAACTGTGGCTTTTAGAATTGATTTAATTAACTTAATTGATGTTGTTAGGAAAAGTGTATATATATATATGGTAGGAAGTGGTTGCTTTTCATTCACTGATGAAGTTGATGACGAAAACGTGCTGTATTTGTACAAGCGTTAGTGTAATAAACTGCTTTTGGATTCTTCTACCTATTGTTCATGTTCATTCCTGGTTGGTGGTAAATAAATAAAAATTCCCAGAGCTTAACAAAATCCACCAAAGCCAAGTCTAAGGCTAAACTAGCTACCCAAGCCAAAGACAATCATAAGGCGTTGTCTAGTTATGTTTGTAATCTCAAAGGCACAATGCAGCAATGTGCTGAGCTGACTGTGAACAATGTTACCTACACTGAGGCTGAAGATGTAGCAAACCTATTGGTTGGTAAATTAAGCTCCAACTTTACCCCTCTCTCCCCTCCGTCTGTCCCTCAAGCTATATCTGAAACTGGTTCCCCTCTAGCTATCACACAAGACAAAGTACTAAAAGTGCTATAAAAAGCTAAAAACACTGCATCAATGAGTCCTTGACAATATCCCTGGATGCATTTTAAATAAATTGGAGCACAATTTATCCACACCCCCAACAACACAGTTCAGTCTCAGCCACACACCTAACAACACAATTCAGTCTCAGCCACACCCCTAACAACACAGTTCAGTCTCGGCCTTCATTCAGGTTTTGTACCAAGCGAATGGAGAACAACTACAGTCATTCCACTGCATAAGGGAGGATCTACGACAGACCAAGGTAAATACAGACCCATAAGTCTGAGCAGTCTCATATGCAAAGCCATGGAAAGACTTATCATGGGATTAATCAATCAGGACATAGTGAATCTCTGAACATTAGACCCAACTTAGTTTGGATTTGTCATGTCTATGTCATACGTACTCAATCTGCTAGATTTTTTTTAAAAAAAGATCACCAAAGGAATGGATAAAGGCAAAATGAAACACACCACATACCTTGACCTGGCCAAAGCTTTTGACACAGTTCCCACCTCATGCATAATAGAAAAGCTAAACAAACTGGGAAATAACTATTAACCACATTAGTAAATTGAAAGTCCTTCTATATTGCACAGCTTATATACAAAGAGATTGTGACGTGTAGTTTTATAAATGATTGCCAATACTGCATTTGTATCCATGGGTGAACCACCCAGTGTATGAGTGTGTGGTAGCAAAATGTAGCAATCAGATTGTTATATTTTCAGGAGCACGGAGTTATTATTTCTTTTTTTTTTTTGGTCCTCAGCTTCTTTAATAGAAGCATGAGTTATATTATCCTGTGCTAGAATTTTCTGCTACGTCTATGCCATTTTGAATATTGTCAGTAAAGTGCTTAATTTTATTGTGACAGTGGTCCTTTCCAAAGTTTTGGAAGATGATGGATAATGAATTGGTCCAATTTTTTTCTATTCAATTTTGACATGATGTTGCTTGAAAACGGATGACATGATGTAAGAAAGAAACTGGATACTGTGTCAATCCAGGAGATGACATGAAAGAGCAATGCAGTGAAGTCTGTTCACATAGGACTCAGAATCTGCTAATCAGGGGAGGCCAGACTAGAAATGGTGTGGAAATTGTGGTGAGAGAGAGGGTATTCTGTGGACAGTAAGGAATGTAATCAGTCAGTAGCAGACTCACGGCAATCTGACTCCAATGTAAAGATACAGCAGTCTCTATAATCTCCAGCCATGTTCCACAACAGAGCTGTGATAGGAAAGAAAAGAGGACATTCAGGCAGCAGTTGCAGGACGTCTGCAATAAACCAGTATATCAGGACAGGGAGAGCAGGGTATGAGGATTATCTGGGTCCACATGGTTGGGGCAACAGGAATTATGTAGCACAGGCTATTCTAGATTTTGGTCTCACTAACCGATTGATAGTAGTCAACACACGGTTTACCCACACAAACAGTCACATACTCACAGGTTCACCAATACAGTCACATGATCACATAGAAGAGTACGGCACAACTCAGGCAGATAGCATCCTAGTAAGAAAAATGGCAGCGAGTTTAATCAGAGATCGCAAAGCTATCAAAATGGTCAGCTTACAGCATAAACAGCTGGTTTTCAAAATTACCCTGGAAGCAGTGGTTAGAAAGGGCTCAGACATTAACAAAAATTATGGTGAAGACCTGGAATTTGACTGAAGCCAACAGCAAAGGGGTTCAAGGAAATAAGTGTGGCTATAACAGCTTAGGAAGAAGAAACAAATTCCTGGAGACAAAGAAAAATATAATCATCTCAGAACAGCATGTGTGAAGTTAATAGAACAAATATGCATTCAAGCCTAGTATGGAAAAAATATGCATAAGAAAAGCTAGTGATGGAATGCAGAAGTCCAGGAATTTATCAGAAGAAGGGTAAGAATGCAAAAAGAAGTAGGAGATAGAAAAGATGGACTATCTTAAAAAAGTAGTATTTGGCTAACAAGGAGACTATGGGAGCAGTTATAATAGCAAAGAACAAGGCATCAAAAAAAATTCTAATAGCTTCTGGAAAGTGACTCAGTAGATGGCACAAAAAAACATTATCAGGTTGCAAGCCAATAACAGAAAGTAAAAGAAAATAGTTGGTAGACACTATCCATAAACCATGCCAGCAACTTTGTGTTCACCAATCAAGAAGTTATCAAGGGAAGATGGAAGCAGTACTTGAAGAAGCTTCTGAATAAAACATGGTAGATGCACAGCCTATAATGAAAGAAGATGAAGAAGAATCCACCTTAGAAGAAGTTCAGAGTGAACTAAGGAAATTTAAGTAATTGAAAATGGCAGACGTAGATGAAGTTATGGCAGATAACATCAAAATGTTTAGGGTGATAGGAGAGGGGGGCCTCATTGTAGTATGGAGAGAAAGGGATACCCCAGTTACATCTCAGATAATGGGACAATAAACATTTTTAGTGTCAGGGTGCAAGACCAAAGGGGATATTCACAACGGTGGGACAAGCAAAAGGTATCAAACTATTGTAATGATGCATAAACTTGCTGGACATGATGACTGAAAAATAAATAAAAAGAATAGCGGAAAATAAGATGGAGATGAGCAGTTTGCATTCAGATTAGCATATAATACAACTTACCTAATGTTTGGAGTGAAACAGATATTGAAGAAGAACCTAGAGATGAGGATGAAGTCCAACTGGGTATTCCTAAACTTGAAGAAAACACGAAAAGGATTCAAGAAAATTTATTGGACAGTTTAGTGATAATGCAAAGCCCTTGAAACACTGGTAGAACTAGTGCAGACTATATACAAGGACCAAATGACACAAGTGCGAACAGTGCTCACACTCCCAGTGGGAGTGGATATGCATTAGAGTTCAGCTATGGTTGTTTTTCATTCAGCTTTTCCTGATTAGAGGTTGCCACAGCAGAACTCGGGTCCCCTAATGATTGGCAGTAGATTTTTACGGCGCCAAGGTGCCAGCTCGATGCCCAACATTCAACGAAGGCATGACCATTCACGCATATCTTTGGAATGCTACTCGACCACAGGGAGGACATGCAGACTCCACACATAAAAGGTGCTCCAGCCAAGAATCGAATGGGAACACCTCTTGCTGCGAGGCAAAAATGCTACCGCTGCACCACCATGGCTTAGAGTTCAGCTATAGTGATGGACTAAATCAGTAAACAGGTTGGAGGCCATATGTAAACAAAACTGCTGTATGCAGAAAATGTGGCCTCACAAGTATTGGTGTCATTCAAAGGGGATCCAATGCCTGTCAGCCTGGGATGACATGTTCGACAAGCCATGATGCTTCGCTAGGGACGGCTTGCACCTGTCACCCCTGGGCTTTCGGATATTGGCAAAGGCTCTTGCTAGCCCCATAGTCCCTTTTTTAGGCAAGGCTCAAAAGACAAACCCACCTCCATAGGTATCACAAGGGATAAGAAACTAAGAGTAACGCTACTCAATGCCAGAAGTCTAAACCTCAAGATGCATGCACTCAAAACTCTCCTTAGCATGGAGAACATCGATATCTGTGCAGTAACAGAAACCTGGTTCAAGGCTCCCGAGAGCACCCCAGCACTACCAGGTTATACCTCATACCATGCTTTTTGGCCCCAAAACTTGGACCGAACCACAAAAGGAGGGGGAGTATCAATATTCGTCAAAGATACCCACACCTCCAGGTTGGTGACACAGCACGAAGCATCAGAGACTATCCATGTGCAACTAACAGTGGGTAAAACTGCCCTCCAGTTTATAGCCTGCTACAGACCACCCTCCCAAACCCAGGAACTCCACTCAGCCTTCCTGAGAACACTGGAAAATATGAAGGTCTCTCCAAACACCATTATATTAGGTGACTTCAACTACCCAAACATAGACTGGGAGCATTACTCTAGCTCCAACACCCTAGCCCAAAGCTTCCTAGAATTTAAAAACTCAAATGCTATGGAACAACTTGTTACCACTCCCACAAGAGGGGAAAACATACTGGACCTGATCATCACCAACATGGAGACTCTATGCTCCAGACCAGAAGTGTATCCCTCACTGGTAAGATCAGACCATAAACTAATCTCACTGGATATTCACATCCCGACCCCACCCCCTGCCCAGAAAACCACAGTGAAAAACTTCTCTAAAGCAAATTTCACACTCCTCAAAACTGAGGTGGAATGCTTCAAAGACCTTGGGCCTGTGGAAAATATGGCCCAGACCACAGAATCCTTTATAAACTCATTCTATGAACACCTTCAGGAATGCATGGATCATGCAATCCCAAATAAAACCAAAACCCAATCCTCCAAAGGCAGGCATCCTGTCTGGTGGACCCCAGCCATAAACAAACTGTACAATAGAAAGAGGAAGCTACTACATGATAGAGCAAAATCCCAAAAAGGGAAGGCATCTCTGATCAGTATTAGCAAAAAACTATGGGCACTCATAAAATCGTCTAAGGCCAGCTTCGAGAGAAAAATTGCACAGGACACTAAGGATAATCACAAGACTTTCTTTAGTTATGTTAGGAACCTGGGTGGGAATTCCCAGATATGCTCAGAATTAGTCCAAAATGACAAAAAATACACTGAACCCACAGACATTGCCAACATCCTAGCTGACAGGTTCAGCGCAAACTTCTCCCCCCCCACCAAAAGGGCAAATATCTATCCAAGCAGAGTGCTGCCCCCCTGACATCTCAGATGCTCAGGTAAGAGCCGCCCTCTCCAAAGCAAAAAACACAGCATCAATGGGACCAGATGGTGTCCCGGGCTGCGTCCTACATGAACTCCAAGAAGAGCTAAACCCAAACATAAAACTACTGTTCAGTCTCAGCCTTACTACAGGATATGTACCCAAAGAGTGGCGTACAGCAACAGTGGTCCCTCTCCACAAAGGTGGTGCCACAACAGATCCTGGAAACTATCGCCCCATAAGCCTGACTAGCTTGGTCTGCAAAGCTATGGAAAGGATCATCATGGACCTCATAAATAAAGATATTGGGGACCTACAGACACTGTATCCTACCCAGTTCGGCTTTGTTAAGGGCATATCCTGCCTCTTAAACCTGGTTGATTTCTTTGAAACAGTCACCAAGGCCATTGACAAGGGGAAGGTGGTCTACACAGCCTACCTGGACCTCACAAAAGCCTTTGATACAATACCCCACTTGCGCATTATAGATAAGCTCACCAGCTTAAATATAAACCCCTATGTCACTAGATGGATTGCAAACTGGCTCAAGGACAGAACCCACATGGTTAGAATTGCTGGAGCCATGTCAGACTCCAAACCAGTTACAAGTGGCGTCCCACAAGGCTCAGTCCTGGGACCTCTCTTGTTTGGTATATATTTCTCGGAGGTACAGGCCAACACGGAAGGACTGTGGCTGACCAAGTTCACAGATGACTGCAAACTGGGTGCCATAATCAACTCTCCAGCCGACACAAGCATCCTCCAAAAGGGCCTCATAGAAACAGACAACTGGTGCCAGATCCATGGCCTCAAGCTAAACGCAAAAAAGTGTATAGTCATCCCCTTTGGCAAAAACAAAGTGCCCACAAATTACCACATAGGTGGTAATCCATTAAGTACAGAAGAATTAATTAGAGACCTGGGGACCCAAGTTGATAGCAATCTCTCATTTGACAACCACGTAGCCAAAGTGGTTAGAAAAACATTTTATATAGCCCCCCTAATCATGAAGGGATTCACATCTAGATCAGGGGAGGTCATCGTGCCTCTTTACTCATCCCTCATCAGGTCCATAATTGAGTACAATGCCCCTTTTGGGATGTACCTTACCAGACACCTGCAGCAACTGGAAAGACCCCAAAAGTACCTCACCAAGAGGATCAAAGGGCTCAAACAGATGCCATATGCTGCCCGGTTAAAGAAACTCCAGCTCTACTCAGTGGCATCCCACCTGCTCAGAGGCAATCTGTGCCTGACATATAAAGCCATGTCCAACCTGGAATTAATGGACATGCTGCACCTCAGAAAATCCAAATCCCATCGAGCTACGTGCTCGAGAGACTTGAACTTCAGTACTGAAATAAATAGGACATACTGGAGGGGACATATTCATAACCCAGAGGCTCCCTTCACTCTGGAATAAAATCCCAGTCCAGGTTAGACAAAGTCCCTCACTGACTCTCTTCAAGAGGAATCTTGATGAGAGGATGGGAGATCATAGATTTACCCCGGGTATCACTTCTGTGTCACTGTTAGACAGAGGCACAGTATACTAACCTCGAAAAAGGGTGGCGAAAGCCAAACACACTCTGGCTAGGCTTATAAATGCCCTAGGGCAGATAGCCTAGTATGAACCTATGAACCTATGAACAGGCAGACTCTGGTCAGGAACTTTAACAAATAATAGTGCACTGGAGTGCAAAACTGAAGTTGTAAGTGATGAAACTGAATACAGACAAGTCAGTAGTCATAGCAGTAAATGGGAAAAAATAGAAGGCATTAAAAACTGAGATAGAAAGGAAGTAGTATGGTAACTTAACAGCTATAAATGTTTGGGAAATGTAGCAAAAGAGAAAATAATTTTGAATGAGGAGACCAAAGCTAGAATCAGAGATGCTGCTGCCAACCACCACAAAGTGTAAGGGTTGTGTCTGACTGAAGAATGCCAAAAAAGCTGAAAGTAAGTTCATACAAACCAAAGGTTCAACCAGTGCTTCTGAGGGGGCACAGAAACAATGGGATGTGACAAGAGAGTAGCTCAAGAAACTTGAAGCAATAGCGATGATGTGTCTGAGGCAAGTAGTATAATGCATAACATGGGACAGATGAAAAAATGGGGATATCAGAGTGGATGCCAATGTAGCCCAAGTTACAGATAAGGTGAAGGAGAACAGACTACAGGGGTTTGGTCACATGTTATAAAGCAGAAGATGATACTGTAAAGTAATCAAAGAAATACAGGAAGAAATTAAGTGTCGACAAGGACATGTCCTGCTACAACATGGATGGACTGTATGGCAGAATTGGTATACCATCAGGCATAGCCATTTAAAAGTTAAGAGGGTGGTTCTAAACAGAGAGAGATATGGTGACCGTTGATGCAACATGCCAACCCCACGTAAACGTGAAAAGGTGTTTATGGTGATGATGATAATGATTTATGGCGAATAAGAACGACTTCAGAAATATATAATGATAACATATAGACCTACAACAAGACATGAAAGTGAAGAACAACTTCAGAAATATAAAATGAGAATGTATAGACCTAAAACAAGACATGAACGTGGAGAACCACTTCCGAACTATAAAATGAGAAACTATAGACCTAAAACAAGACGTGAAAGTGGACACTATATACAAAGAGGAAATGAGAAGACAATGGATTCATGTTCAGGATATACCACAATTACAATTACAGGACCAGAAAGATAAAAAGTAATTATAAACTATACTCCTGAAGTTAAAAATGAGAGATGCCTGAGAAAGTATTGTGTCTATAATTAATAACAGTGAAGCAAGAAATCATGTAATGGAAGAGCTAGGTGAATGTAGGCTGTGACTGGACTCACACACTTTGAGCAAAGGCAAGAGTGCAGGGAAATTGGTTAGATTGTCAGAGGAGCGAAATCTCGAGTCATAGAAGAAAAGTGGGAACTGTAACTAATGCAGCAATCTTAGTTATAGACAGTGATACATTCTGTAAAGATGTACAGCAAATCTGGCTATTCTGTTATAAAGATGTCTATGTCTTAAGAGATGAGCAGAGAGTGGGATTATTAAGACGACCATGGAGAAGACTTGGAACAAGGAAAGTTCTAGTTAAGGAAACAGCCATGATCAGTCATAAAGTCTTAGTCCATAAGAAACAACCAAACTTCTGGTTACATTTTAGTGTAGCTGATTTTATTTTAGATTCTGGTCAATTTATATGCCAGGAACTTTGACAGAGGGAACAACGTTCACTTGAGTATTGTCACTGGTTAGTATTATGAATTCAGACTCTACTGTTTCTTCATGAACTAAAAAGACAAAAACAATTTACTTTAGTTTTCTATTGCCATCACATTCTTATTCCAAAGTTTAAAATTAAATTAAACAAGAAAAGCATCCAGGCCACCTAGATGTGAGTTCAGGAATATGCCAAATGAAAACAAAACTGCAAAATGAATAAGTAATGGAAGTGAAGAATAGTTTTATGTGATTGGACATGATGGAGAAAGCATCAAAAGACTACAGACAGTTGTCTGTGATATTGAACAAGTGGTGATGACCAAAATACTCAAAAGAGAATGATTGAGGAGGCAAACAGTGGTCTGTGGAGGCTTTAGAAGGGGTAGAGGAAAGAGGGAGCTATGGAAAAAAGAAGTCAATCTGAATGCAGAGTTTCAGAAAACAGCAAGAAGAGACAACATGTTAAATGAGCAATGGGAAAGACAAGATCATTTCATGAAGATTGATAATATTGACTGATGACCTCAGTGATCACTCTCTGACCTATATCATCAGACACAAAACTGATGATCCCACGATTATCCCCATATGAATAAAGGTGGGCCCCTCCCTGATGACCTCAGTGATCACTGTCTAACCTATATCATCAGACATAAAACTGATGATAACCACCATTATCCCCATATGCATAAAGGTGGGCCACTCCCTGATGACCTCAGTGATCACTCTTTAACCTATATCATCAGACATAAAACTGGTGATCACCATCATTATCCCCATATGTATAAAGCTGGGAAGTTCCCTGATGACCTCAGTGATTGCTCTCTAACCTATATCATCAGACATAAAACTGATGATACCCACCATTATCACCATATATATAAAGGTGGGCCACTCACTGATGACCTTAATGATCATTCTCTAACCTATATCATCAGACATAAAACTGATGATCAACACCATTATCCCAATATGTATAAAGGTAGGCCCCTCCCTGATGACCTCATTGATCACTCTATAACCTATGTCATCAGACAAAAAACTGATGATCCCTACCACTATCCCCATATGTATAAAGGTGGGCTCCTCTGTGATGACCTCAGTGATTACTCACGAAACTACATCAGACAAAAAACTGATGATCACCATCATTATCCCCATATGTATAAAGGTGGGAGCCTCCTCGATTACCTCAGTGACACCTCTCTAACCTATATCATCAGACATAATACCAATAATTCCCACAATAATCCCCATATGTATAAAGGTGGGTCCCTCCCTGATGACCTCAGTGATCACTCTCTACCCTGTATCATTAGACAAAAAACTGATGATCACCACCATTCATAGGTTCATAGGTTCATAGGTTCATACTAGGCTATCTGCCCAAGGGCATTTATAAGCCTAGCCCATAGTTATGTGGCTTTCGCCACCCCTTTAGTTTGAATAAAAACTATGCCTATCATTTTGCTGTGCCTCTGTCAAGCAGTGACACTGAAGTAATCCCTGGGGTATATCTGCAATCTCCCATCCATTGGTCAAGATTCCTCTTGAACAAGGCCAGAGAGGTGCTCTGCCTCACATGTACCGGGATTTTGTTCCACAGCATAGGGAGTCTCTGGGTGATGAATCTGTCCCTCCAGCACGTTCTATTTATAACCGTGTCAAGGTTTAAGTCTCCCGCCCTTGTGGTTCTGAGGGATCTAGATTTTTTGAGGTGAAGCATATTCATCAAATCTGGGTTTGACATGGCCTTATATGTCAGGCACAGGTCACCTCTGAGCAAGCGGTATGAGACTGAATAGAGCTGGAGTTCTTTCAGTCGGGCAGCATAAGACATATTTTTGAGACCCTTTATCCTTTTGGTGAGGAACTTTTGGGGCCTTTCAAGCTGCAGCAGGTGTCTGGTCAGATACATTCCGAACGAGGCATTGTACTCAATCATAGGTCTAATGAGTGATGAGTACAGGGGGACAATGACCTCCCTTGATCTAGATGTGAATCCCTTCATGATCAGGTGGGCGATATAGAAGGTTTTCCTAACTACTTTAGCAACATGAGTGTCAAACGAAGGGCTACTGTCAACCTGGGTCCCCAGATCCCTGATGACTTTTCTGTGCTCAGTGGATTGCCATCTATATGGTAGCTAGGGTAACCTTGTTTTTCCCGAAGGGTATGACTATGCATTTTTGGCGTTTAACTTCAGGCCATGGCTCTGGCACCAGTTATCCGCTTCTGTGAGGCCCTTCTGGAGGATATCTGTGTCAGATGTGTTTTCGACTATGGCACCCAGTTTGCAGTCATCTGCAAACTTTGTCAGCCATAACCCTCCTGTGTTTGCTTGTACTTCAGAAAAGTAGATGCTGAACAAGAGTGGACCCAGGACTGAGCCCTGTGGGACACCACTTGTGACAGGCTTTGAGTCTGACATGGCTCCAGCAACTCTGACCCTGTGGGTTCTGTCACTTAGCCAGTTTGCAACCCATCTTGTGATGTATGGGTTTACATTCAAGCTGATGAGTTTTTCGATGATACCTGAGTGGGGTATTGTGTCAAAGGCCTTTGCCAGGTCGAGGTAAGCTGTATGGACTGCCTTTCCCTCATCAATGGCCTTGGTGACAGTCTCGAAAAAGTCAACCAAGTTTAAGAGGCAGGATCTGCCTTTGACAAAGCCAAACTGGGTTGGATCCAAAGTCTGCAAGTTCCCTATGTCTTTATTTATGAGTTCCATTATGATCCTCTCCATGGCTTTGCAGATAAGGCTTGTCAAGCTAATGGGGCGGTAATTTCCAGGGTCTGTGGAGGCACCGCCCTTATGAAGTGGGACCACAGTCGCCGTGCGCCACTCCGCATATTTATAAATGTGGGACCCTCCTTGATGACCTCAGTGATCACGCTCTAACCTATATCATCAGACATAAAACTGATGATCACAACCATTATCCACATATGTATAAAGGTGGGACCCACCTTGATGACCTCAGTGATCACTCTCTAACCTATATCATCAGACATAAAACTGATGATCCCACCATTATCCCCATATGTATAAAGGTGGGAACCTCCTTGATGACCTCAGTGATCACTGTCTCACCTACATCATATGACATAAAACTGATGATCCTCACCATTATCTCCCTATATATAAAGGCATGACCCTCACTGATGACCTCAGTGATCACTCTCTAAACTATATCATCGGACATAAAACTGATGATCCCACCATTATCTCCATATGTATAAAGGTGGCACCCTCCTTGATGACCTCAGTAATCACTGTCTAACCTATATCATCAGACATAAAACTGATGATCCCCACCATTATCCCCATATGTATAAAGGGGGGCTCTCCCTGATTACCTCAGGGATCACTCTCTAAACTATATCATCAGACATAAAACTGTTGTTCCCCACTATTATCTCCTTATGTATAAAGGTGGGACCCTCCCTGATGACCTCAGTGATTACTCTCTAGCCTATATCATCAGACAGAAAATGGATGATACCCACCATTATCACCATATGTATAAAGGTGGGCCCCTCAATGATGATCTCAGTGATCACTCATTAACCTATATCATCAAACATAAAACTGATCGTCCCCACCATTATCCCCAAATGTATAAAGGTGGCCCCCTCCCTGATGACCTCATTGATCACTCTCTAACATATATCATCAGACACAAAACTGATGATCCCCACCATTAAACCCATATGTATAAAAGGGTGCCCTTCCCTGATGACCTCATTGATCACTCTCTAACATATATCATCAGACACAAAACTGATGATCCCCACCATTAAACCCATGTGTATAAAAGGGTGCCCTTCCATGATGACCTCATTGATCACTCTCTAACATATATCATCAGACATAAAACTGATGATTCCCATCATCATCTCCATATGTATAAAGTTGGACCCCTCCCTGATGATCTCAGTGATCACTCCCTAACCTATATCATCAGACAACATTTGATGATCACCACCATTATTCCCATATGTATAAAGGAGGGACCCTCCCTGATGATGTCAGTGATTACTCTCTAACCTATATCATAAGACATAAAACTGATGATACCCACCAATATCACCATATGTATAAAGGTGGGCCACTCACTGATGACCTCAGTGATCACTCTCTAAAATATATCATCAAACAATAAACTGATAATCCCCATCATTATCCTCATATGTATAAAGGTGGGCCCCTCCCTGATGACCTCATTGATAACTATCTAACCTATATCATCAGACATATAACTGACGATCCCACCATTATCCCCATATGTATAAAGGTGGGAGACTCCCAGATAACCTCAGTGATAACTCTCTAACCTATATCATCAGACATAAAACTGATGATCCCCACAATTATCCCCATGTGTATAAAAGTGGGTCCCTCCCTGATGACCTCCATGATTACTCTCTAACCTGTATCCTCTGACATAAAACTGATGAGCCCCACCATTATCCCCATATGTATAAAGGTGACCCCTCCCTGATGACCTCATTGATCACTCTCTAACATATAACATCAGACGCAAAACTGATGATCCCCACCATTAAACCCATATGTATAAAGGTTGCCTCCTCTGTGATGACCTCAGCGATTATTCACAAAACTACATCATAAGAGTAAAAACTGATGATCCCACCATTATCCCCATATGAATAAATGTGGGACCCTCCCCGATGACCTCAGTGATAACTCTCTAACCTATATTATCAGACATGAAACTGATGATCCCCACAATTATCCCCATATGAATAAAGGTGGGTCCCTCCCTGATGACCTTAGGGATCACTCACTAACCTGTATTATCAGACATAAAACTGATGATCCCCACCATTATCCCCATATGTATAAAGGGGGATCCCTCCCTGGTGACCTCATGATCACTCTTTAACCTATATAATCAGACATAAAACTGATTATCCCCACAATTATCCCCATATGCATCAAGTTGGGCCCTCCCCTGATGACTTCAGTGATCACTCGCTAACCTATATCATCAGAAATAAAACGGATGATCCCCACCATTATCCCCATATGTATAAAGGTGGGCTCTTCTGTGATGACCTCAGTGATCACTCTCTTACTTATATCATCAGACAAAAAACTGATGATCAGCACCATTATCCCCATATGTTTAAAGGTGGGCTCCTCTGTGATGACCTCAGTGACTGCTCGTGAAACTACATCATCAGACTTAAAACTAATGATCCCACCATTATCCCCATATGTATAAAGGTGGGCCCCTCCCTGATGACCTCCGTGATTACTCTCTAACCTATATCATCAGACATAAAACTAATGATCCTCACAATTATTCCCATATGTATAAAGGTGGGTCCCTCCCTGATGACCTCAGTTATCGTTCTCTAACCTGTATCATCAGACGTAAAGCTGATGAGCCTCACCATTATCCCCATATGTATAAAGGTGGGCCCCTCCCTGATGACCTCAGTGATCACTCTCTAACCTGTACTATCAGACATAAAACTGATGATCCCCACCATTATTCCCATATTTATAAAGGTGGGCCCTTCCCTGATGACCTCAGTGATTACTCTCTAACCTATATCATCAGACATAAAACTGATGATCCCCACCATTATCCCCATATGTATAAAGGTGGGCCCCTCCCTGATGACCTCAGTGATCACTCTCTAACCTGTACTATCAGACATAAAACTGATGATCCCCACCATTATCCCCATATGTATAAAGGTGGACCCCTCCCTAATGACCTCAGTGATCACTCTCTAACCTATGTCATCAGACATAAAACTGATGATTCCCACTATTATCCCCATATATATAAAGGTGGGACCCTCCCTGATGACCCCAGTGATCCCTCTGTAACCAGTATCATCAGACATAAAACTGATTATCCTCACCATTATCCCCATATGTATAAAGGTGGGCCCTTCCCTGATGACCTCAATGATTACTCTCTAACCTATATCATCAGACATAAAACTGATGATCCCCACCATTATCCCCATATGTATAAAGGAGGGACCCTTCCTGACACTCTCTGAACTATATAATCAAACATAAAACTGATGAACCCTACCATTATCCCCATATATATAAAGGTGGGCCCCTCCCTGATGACGTCTTTGATCACTCTCTAACCTATTTCATCAGACAAAAAACTGATGATCCCCACCATTATCCACATATGTATAAAAGTGGGCCCCATCCTGATGACCTTAGTAATCACTCTATCATCTAAATTATCAGACATAAAACTGATGCTCCCCACCATTATCCCCATATGCATAAAGGTGTGAACCTCCTTGATGACCTCAGTGTTCACTCTCTCACCTATATCATCAGACATAAAACTAATGATCCTCACCATTATCCCCATATGTATAAAGGTGTGGCCCTTGCTAATGACCTCATTGATCACTCTCTAACATATATCATCAGACACAAAATGATGATCCTCACCATTATCCCCATATGCATAAAGGTGGGTTCCTTTGTGATGACCTCAGTGATTTCTCGCAAAACTACATCATCAGACATAAAACTGATAATCCCACCATCATCCCCATATGTATATAGATGGGACCCTCCCTGATCACCTCAGTGATCACTCTCTAACCTATATCATCAGACATAAAAACTGAGGATCCCACACTTATCCCCATATGTACAAAGGTGGTCCCCTCCCTAATGACCTCAATGATCACTATCTAACCTATAGCATCAGACATAAAACTGATGATACCCACCATTATTCCTATATGTATAAAGGGGTGCCCTTCCCTGATGACCTCATTGATCATTCTCTAACCTATATCATCAGACAAACAAATGATGATCCCAACCATTATCTCCATATGTATAAAGTTGGGCCCCTTCCTGATGACCTCAGTGATCATTCTCTACCCTATATCATCAGACAAAAATTGATGATCACCACCATTATTCCCATATGTATACAGGAGAGACCCTCCCTGATGACCTCAATGATTACTCTGTAACCTATATCATAAGACATAAAACTGATGATACCCACCATTATCACCATATGTATAAAGGTGGGCCACTCACTGATGACCTCAGTGATCACTCTCTAAAATATATCATCAGACATAAAACTGATAATTCCCATCATTATCCTCATATGTATAAAGGTGGGCCCCTCCCAGATGACCTCATTGATCACCCTATAACCTATATCATCAGACACAAAACTGATGATCCCCACCATTATCCCCATATGTATAAAGTGGGCTCCTTTGTGATGACCTCAGTGACTGCTCGCGAAACTACATCATCAGACTTAAAACTGATGATCCCACCATTATCCCTCATATGTATAAAGGTGGGAGCCTCCTCAATGACCTCAGTGATTGCTCACTAACCTATATCATCAGACATAAAACAAATGATCCTCACAATTCTTCCCATATGTATAAAGGTGGGTCCCTCCTTGATGACCTTAGTTATCATTCTCTAACCTGTATCATCAGACATAAAATTGATGATCCTCACCATTATCCCAGTATGTATAAAGGTGGGCCCCATGCTGATGACCTCAGTGATCACTCTCTAACCTATACCATCAGCCATAAAACTGATGATCCCCACCATTATACCCATATGTATAAAGGTGTGCCTCTCGCTAATGACCTCAGTGATCACTCTCTAACCTATATAATTAGACATAACACTGATTATCCCCACCATTATCCCGCTATGTATAAAGGTGGGACCCTCCCTGATAATCTCAGTGATCACTCTCTAACCTATATCATCAGACATAAAACTGATGATTCCCACCATTATCCTCATATGTATAAAGGTGGGACCTTCCCTGATGACTTCATCTATGTCTCTCTAACCTATATCATCAGACATAAAACTGATGATCCCACCATTATCCTCATATGTATAAAGGTGGAACCCTCACTGATGACCCCAGGGATCACTCTCTAACCTGTATAATCAGACATAAAACTGATTAATCCCCACCATTATCCCCATATTTATAAAGGTGGGCCCTTCCATGATGACCTCAGTGATTACTCTTTAACCTATTGAAATAAAACAAAATGAACCAGGAATCCAGGAATCCAGGACGCCAAAAAGGAACACCAGTATTAGCCAAAAGTATATAAAACCATTTACTGTGAACAAGAGGTTTTAGCGCTTTCATCTCCTGATAGAGACTTCTTCAGAAACAATGAATAACTTTTAATTACACTTTTAAATAGTCCTTGATACGTGATGTCACACCTTTAATTAAAAACTATTTAAACAAACATACGCTTGTTAATAAAAACTTGAATCATAAAATCTATATCAACCCAAATAATGTTGTTACCTACCAAAAATATAATATACAAATAATTATATAAAATGAATATTTGATGAAAAATGGTACAAAGGATATAAATAAAAACATTAGATAAATTTAAAAACTCATGAAAGAATTCATTTATATACCATAAAATTAGTTCTATTGATGTTTTGTAGAATTGATTGTAAATATGTATATTGGTATTGAGTATATATATATATGTATTGTGTGTTGTAATTCTTAAATAGCAATTAAATATTACCTTTTTAAACTTTTATCAATATAATAAATGTCCCAAATCCGGACTTTGCATGTTTCAAATATTGTTTGCCCTTTCAATTAATAGAGGTGTCAATGACACTGTTTCATTTAATCCTGGGGGAAACATAGAAGCCAATCTATATTGCCATTGGCTCTCCTTCTTTTTTAACAAATTTTTCCAGTCACCACCTCTGTTGTTTATTATGACAGTATCCAAGATACCAAATGTGAATTGCCTGAATTCTGAGCAGGATATACTGTGTTTGTATAAAGAATTAGTGTTCTTTTTATTCCTAATATCATTCAGGTGTTCGTATATCCTGCTTTTGAATAATCTTTCAGTCTTGCCTACATAGAATTGTTGGCAAGTACGTATATAGCAAGGTATACCACTCCCTTTGTGTTACAATTACCATTCTGTAAATAAACTTTACTTTTCATAACATTGTTTAACCTAATAGTGGGTTCAACACAAATGTAGGAGCAATAGTTGCACATTCCACATTTTTTGTACCCCGTTTATTTTGGGGTGTATTAGATTTTTTATATTCTAAGAGTTGTTTCATGTTAGACCCTACTCTGTTAACAAAGTTAGGTTGGTTCCCCAACTTATTGTGTACACCATCATTAGATCTAATAATATTCCAATTCCTTTGGAAGATGTTCTTGATAGCCGGGGTTCTTGTATTGTATGTTAACACACAAGTGGTGTGATAATTTTTACTATTTGCCCTATCCAGCATGTTACTATCATCAGAACCTAGTAGTGGAATGTATTTATTACCCCATTGTTTATATATGTTATTAAGAGTAGTATTAATCAAATCCAAGGGGTACCCCCTCTCTAAAAACATTTCTCTTAACACGTTGAATTCCTTCCTGATCACCTCAGTGATAACTCTCTAACCTATATCATCAGACATAAAACTGAGGATCCCACACTTATCCCCATATGTACAAAGGTGGTCCCCTCCCTGATGACCTCAATGACCACTCTTTAACCTATATCATCAGACATAAAACTGATTATCCCCACCATTATTTCCATATGTATAAAGGTGTGCCCTTCCCTGATGACCTCATTGATCATTCTCTAACCTATATCATCAGACATAAAACTGATGATCCTCACCATTATCTCCATATGTATAACGTTGGGTCCCACACTGATGACCTCAGTGATCACTCTGTAACCTATATCATCAGACAAAATTTGATGATCACCACCATTATTCCCATATGTATAAAGGAGAAACCCTCACTGATGACCTCAGTGATTACTCTCTAACCTATATCATAAGACATAAAACTGATGATACCCACCATTATCACCATATGTATAAAGGTGGGCCAGTCACTGATTACCTCAGTGATCACTCTTTAAAATATATCATCAGACAGGAAACTGATAATCCCTATCATTATTATCATATGTAAAAAGGTGGGCCCCTCCCTGATAACCTCATTGATAACTCTCTAACCTATATCATCAGACACAAAACTGATGATCCCCACCATTATCCCCATATGTAAAAAGGTGGGCTCATCTGTGATGACCTCAGTGATTACTCCCAAAACTATATCATCAGACATAAAATGGATAATCCCACCATTATCCGCATATGTATAAAGGTGGGAGACTCCCTGATGACCTCAGTGATAACTCTCTAACCTATATCATCAGACATAAAACTGATGATCCCCACAGCTATCCCCATATGTATAAACATGGGTCCCTCCCTGAAGACCTCAGTGATTACTCTCTAACTTGTATCTTCAGACATAAAACTGATGATCCCCACCATTATCCCCATATGTATAAAGGTGGGACTCTCCCTGATGAACTCAATGATCACTCTCTAACCTATGTCATCAGACATTAAAACTGTTGATCCCACCATTATTCCCATATGTAAAAAGATGGACACCTCCCTAATGACCTCAGTGATCACTCTCTAACCTATAGCATCAGACATAAAACTGATGATCCACACCTTTATCCACAAATGCATAAAGGTGAGCCCCTCCCTGATGACATGAGTGATCACTCTCTAACCTATATCATCAGGCATAAAACTGATGATCCCACCATTATCCCCATATATATAAAGGAGGAACCCTCCCTGATTACCTCAGTGATCACTCTCTAACCAATATCATCAGACATAAAACTGATGATCCCAAACATTATCCCCATATATATAAAGGTGGGCCCCACCATGATGACCTCAGTGATCACCCTCTAACCTATAACATCAGACAGAAAACTGATGATCCCCACTATTATCACCATATGTATAAAAGTGGGACCCTCCCTGATGACCTCAGAGATCACTATCAAACCTATATCATCAGACATAAAGCTGATGATGCCACCATTATCCCCATATGTATAAAGGAGAGACCCTCCCATTTCACCTCAGTGATCACTCTCTAACCTATATCATCAGACATAAAACTGAGGATCCCACAATTATCCCCATATGTATAAAGGTGGGCTCCTCCCTGATGACCTCATTGATCACTCTCTAACATATATCATCAGACACAAAACTGATGAACCCCACCATTATCCCCATATACATAAAGGTGGGCTTCTCAGTGATGACCTCAGTGATTACTCTAAAAACACATCACCAAACATATAACTGATGACCCACTATTATCCCCATATGTATAAAAGTGGGCCGCTCCCAGATAACTTCAGCGATCATCCTCTAATGTGTATTCACAGACATAAAACTGATGATCCCCACAATTATCCCCATATGTATAAAGGTTGGCCCCTACTTGATGACCTCACTGATCTCTCTCTATCCTATATCATCAGATATAAAACTGATGATCTCCACCATTATCCCCATGTGTATTCAGGTGGGACCCTCCCTGATGACCTAAGTGATCATTCTCTAACCTATATCATCAGACGTAAAACTGTGGATACCACCATTATCTTCATATGTATAAAGGTGGACCCCTCACTGATGACCCCAGTGATCACTCTCTAACCTATATCTTCAAACATACAACTGATGATGCCACCATTATCCATATATGTATAAAAGTGGGACCCTCCCATTTGACCTTAGTGATCACTCTCTAACCTATATATCCAGAAATAAAACTGAGGATCCCACCATTATCCACATATGTATAAAGTAGGAAGCCACCCAATGACCTCAGTGAAAACTCTCTAACCTATATCATCAGACATAAAACTGATGATCCCCACCATTATCCCCATATGCATAAAGGTGGGCCCCTCCCTGATGACCTCAGTGATTACTCTCTAACCTAACTCATGAGACATAAAACTGATGATACCCACCATTATCACCATATGTATATAGGTGGGCCCCTCACTGATGACCTCAGTGATCACTCTCTAAGCTATATCATCAGACATAAAACTGATCATCCCCACCATTATCCCCATATGTATAAAGGTGGCTCCTCCCTGATGACCTCATTGATCACTCTCTAACCTATATCATCAGACTGAAAACTGATGATCCCCACCGATATCCCCATATGTATAAAGGTGGGCTCCTCTGTGATGACCTCAGTGATTACTCATGAAGCTGCATCATCAGACATAAAACCGATGATTCCACCATTATCCTCATATGTATAAAGTTGGGAGCCTCCCCAAAGACCTCAGTGATAACTCTCTAACCTATATCATCAGACATAAAACTGATGATCCCAACAATTATCCCCATATGTATGAAGGTAGGTCCCTCCCTGATGACCTCAGTGATCACTCTCTAACCTGTATCCTCAGACATAAAAATGATGATCCCACCCATTATCCCATATGTATAAAAGTGAACTGCTTCCAGATTACTTCAGTGATCACTCTCTAATGTGTATTCTCAGACATAAAACAGATGATTCCTACCATTATCCACATATGTATAAAGGTGAGCCCCTCCCTGATTACCTCAGTGATCACTCTCTAACCTATATCATCAGGCATAAAACTGATGATCCCCACAATTATCCCCATATGTATAAAGGTGAGTCCCTCTCTGATCACTTTAGTGATCACTCTCTAACCTCTTTCATCAGACATAAAACTGATGATCCCCTCCATTATCCCCATATGTATGAAGGTGGGCTGCTACTTGATGACCTCACTGATCTCTCTCTCTATCCTAAATCTTCAGATATAAAACTGATGATCCCCACCAACATATCCATGTGTATTCAGGTGGGACTCTCCCTGATGACCTCAGTGATCATTCTCTAACCTATATCATTAGACATAAAACTGTGGATGCCACCATTATCCTCATATGTATAAAGGTGGACCCCTCACAGATTACCCCAGTGATCACTCTCTAACCTATATACTCAGATTTAAAACTGATGATGTCACCATTATCCCCATATGTATAAAGTTTGGACCCTCCCATTTGACCTCAGTGATCACTCTCTAACCTATATCATCAGACATAAAACTGAGGATCCCACAATTATACCCATATGTATAAAGGTTGGTCCCTCCCTCATGACTTCAGTGATCACTCTCTAACCTATATCATCAGACCTAAAACTGATGAGCCCCACTATTATCCCCATATGTATAAAGGTGAGCCTCTCCCTGATGACCTCAGTGATCACTCTCTAACCTATATCATCAGACATAAAACTGATGATCCCCCACCATTATCCCCATATGTATAAAGGTGGGTCCCTCCCTGATGACCTCAGTGATTACTCTCTAACCTTTATCATAAGACATAAAACTGATGATACCCACCATTATCACCATATGTATACATTGAGCCCCTCACTGATGACCTCAGTGATCACTCACTAACCTATATCATCAGACATAAAACTGATGATCCCTACCATTATCCCCATATGTATAAAGGTAGGCTCCTCTGTGATAACCTCAGTGATTACTCACAAAAATACATTATCAGACATAAAAGTGATGATCCCCACCATTATCCCCATATGTATAAAAGTGGGCCCCTCCCTAATGACCTCAGTGGTTACTCTCTAACCTATATCATAAGACATAAAATGGATGATTCCCACCATTATCACCATATGTATTTAGTTGGGCCCCACACTGATGACTTCAGTGATCACTCTCTAACCTATATCATCAGACATAAAACTGATGATCCCCATCATTATCCCTATATGTATAAAGGTGGACTCCTCCATGATGACCTCATTGATCACTCTCTAACCTATATCATCAGACATAAAACTGATAATCCCCATCATTATCTTCATATGTATAAAGGTGGACTCCTCCCTGATGACTCATTGATCACTCTCTATCCTATATCATCAGACACAAAACTGATGATCCCCACCATTATCCCCATATGTATAAAGTGGGCTCCTTTGTGATGACCTCAGTGATTACTCATGAAACTACATCATCAGACATAAAACTGATGATCCCACCATTATCCCCATATGTATAAAGGTGGGAGCCTCCCCGATGACCTCAGTGATAACTCTCTAACCTATATCATCAGACATAAAATTGATGATCCCAACAATTATCCCCATATGTATAGAGTTGGGTCGCTCCCTGATGACCTCAGTGATTACTCTCTAACCTGCATCCTCAGACATAAAACTGATGATCCCCACCATTATCCCCATATGTATAAAAGTGGACCCCTCCCCGATAACTTCAGTGATCACTCTCTAACATGTATCATCAGATATAAAACTGATGATCCCTACCATTATCCATATATGTATAAAGGTGGGCCCCTCCCTGATGACCTCAGAGATCACTCTCTAACCTATATCATCAGACATAACACTAATGATCCCCACCATTATCCGCAAATGTATATAGGTGGGCCCCTCCCTGATGACCTCAGTGATTACTCTCTAACCTATATCATCAGACATAACACTGATGATCCCACCATTATCCCCATATGTACTAAGGTGGTCCCCTCCCTGATGACCTCAGTGATCACTCTCTAACCTATATCATCATACATAAAACTGATGATCCCCACCATTATCCCCATATATATAAAGGTGGGCCCCACCCTGATGACCTCAGTAATCACTCTCTAACCTATATCATCAGGCATAAAACTGATAATCCCCACCATTATCCCCATATGTATAAAGGTGGGCCACTCCCTGTTGATCTCAGTGATCACTCTCTAACCTATATCATCAGACATAAAACTGATGATCCCCACCATTATCCCCATATGTATAAATGTGGGCCCCTCCCTGATGACCTCAGTGATCATTCTCTAACCTATATCATCAGACATAAAACTGATGATCCCCACTATTTTCCCCATATGTATAAAGGTGGGACCTTCCCTGATGACCTCAGTGATCACTCTCTAACCTATATCATCAGACATAAAACTGAGGATCCCACAATTATCCCCATGTGTATAAAGTTGGATCCCTCCCTGATGACCTCAGTGAGCACTCTCTAACCTATATCATCAGATATAAAACTGTTGATCCCCACCATTATTCCCTTACGTATAAAGGTGTGTCCCTCCATGATGACCTCAGTGATCACTCTCTAACCTATATCATCAGACATAAAACTGATGATCCCCACCATTATCTCCATATTTATAAAGGTGGGACCCTCCCTGATGACCTCAGTGATCGTTCTCTAACTTATATCATCAGGCATAAAACTGATGATCCCACCATTATCCCCATATGTATAAATGTGGGACCCTATCTGATGAACTCAGTGATCAATCTCTAACTTATATCATCAGACATGAAACCGATGATCCCCACCAGCCCACTCACAAAACAATTAGAAACAATAATAACCTCAATCCTACCAACTTCCAAAATGAACTAAAAGCATGTAACTGGTCAATCCTAAAATGGCTGCCACTTGATGAAGTTGTGGTGTTCTTTAATACTAAATTTCTTGCCATACATGACTCACATGCCCCCTGCACTTACCACTAGAAGTAAAACAAAAACTGCAACATGGCTTACAAAGGATACCAAATCAAAGATCAAACTTAGAACTAAAATATGGGCCACCTGGCTTGACACCAAAGCAGTGAGATACTGGCAGCTTTGTAATGACACAAAAAATGCTTTCTGCTAGACAACAAAACTACTATTATAATCTTCACCAAAGGCACCAAAATAAACCTCAAAAATTCTGGGCAGGTATAAATAAACTTCTTCATCCAGGACAATTCATAGGTTCATAGGTAGGTACTAGGCTATCGGCCCAAGGGCCTACGTAACCCTAGCCAGCAAGGTTCTATAGCTTACGCCATCCAAGAAAGTTATTTTCCTGTGCCACTGTCCAGCAATGACACAGAAGTGATCCCCGGGGTGTATTTCCTATTTCCCATCCACTCATCAAGATTTTTCTTGAAGAGTGCTAATGAAGAACTTTGCTTGACATAGATGGGTAGCTTGTTCCAGAGTATAGGAATTCTCTGGGACAGGAACCTATCCCTCCAGTGTGTCCTGTTTATTGTGGTGACAAGGTTTAGGTCCCTAGAGCATGTAGCTCGGAGGGATTGGGATTTCTTTAGGTGTAGTATGTCCAACAGCTCTGGGTTTGACATAGCTTTATATGTTAGGTAGAGACCACCTCAGAGTAGGCGATATGCTACGGAGTAAACTGGAGTTTTTTGAGGTGGTCAGTGAAGGGCATTTGTTTGAGGCCAGTAATCCTCTTTGAGAGGTACTTCTGTGGCCTTTCCAGCTGCTGCAGATGTCATGTGAGATACATTCCAAAAGGGTAATTGTACTCTATAATGGGTCTAATGAGTGATGAGTAGAGGGGAACAATGACCTCTTTTCTGGATGAGAACCCTTTTATAATAAGATGTGCCATGTAGAAGGACTTTCTGACTACTGTGGTGATGTGACTATCAAAGGAGAGGCTACTGTCCACCTGTGTCCCAAGGGGATGACACTGCACTTTTTGGCATTGAGCTTGAGGCCTTGGCTCTGACACTAGGTATCTGTCTCATTGAGGCCCTTCTGTAGGATGTCCTCATCATTTGGGGACTTGACTATGGCTCCTAGTTTGCAGTCATCCGAGAACTTCATTAGCCAGAGGCCTTCTGTGTTAGCCTGTACTTCAGAGAAGTAGATACCAAACAGGAGAGGTCCTAGGACGGAACCCTGTGATACCCCACTTGTCACTGCTCTGAGGTCAGATTTAGAGTCTGCAACTTTTACAGTGTGGGTTCTGTCAGTGAGCCCGTTGGCAACTCATCTTGTGATGTAAGGATTTATACCTAGTTTAGTGAGTTTAGCTATAATTCCAGAATGGGGAAGATGTTGAAAGCCTTGTCGAGGTCAAGATAGGCTGTGTGAACCACCTTACCCTCATCCACGGCTTTGGTGACTGCCTCAAAGAAGACGATCAGGTTCAGGAGGCATGATCTGCCTTTCACAAACCCAAACTGGGTGGGATCCAGAGTTTGGAGGTTACCAATGTCTTTGTTTATGAGTTCCATGATGATACATTCCATGGCCTTGCAGACCAGGCTCATCAGGCTAATAGTTCAATAGTTCCTGGGATCAGTGGTGGCTACCCCTTTGTGGAGTGGGATAACTTTCTGTGCACCATTTAGTGGGCACAAAGCCTGATGCGAGGCTATTATAGAACATGGTGCTTTAGTGGGGAGCCAGTTCGTTCTGAAGTTCGTGTAAAATGCAGCCAGGAATGTTGTCCAGTCCCATGGATGCTGTGTTTTTGGCTTTAGTGAGTGCAGCTTTTACCTGCGTAGGTGCGATTACAGGGACTCTGCATTCTTCCTGTATAGATATGGGCTCTTTAGGCAGTGATAGGGGAGTAAAGTTAGTACTGAACCTATCTGCCAGGATGTTGGCAATATCAGTTGGTTCTGTAATTTTCGTGCCTTTGTGCTGTATCTCAGAACAGATCTGGGTGTTGCCATCTAGATTCTTGACATAGCTATAGAATGTTTTGTGGTTGTCCTTGGATTTAGTGGCGATTTTTTTTCTTAGCTAGCTTTGGAGGATCTTATAAGGGATCCCAGCTTCTTACTGAGGCTGACCAGGGAGCTTCTCCACTCATGGGATTTTACTCTCTTTTGCAACAGTGTCTTCCTTCTGTTGTACAGTTTGTTTATGGCAGGGGACCACCAGATTGTCTTCCTTTTTTTGAAGGATAGCATCTTGGTTCTGTTTGGGATAGCACGATCCATGCACTCATGTACGTGCTTATAGAGTGCATTTGTGTAGGATTCAGCAGTTCTAACTGTATTGTCCATCTGCATGGGTGTCATGAAGTTCACCACTTCTGTCTTAAGAAGCATGAAGTCGGCTTTGGAGAAAATTTTACTGTGGTTTCCTTAATGGAGGGTGGGGGCAGGATGTGGATATCAAGGGTGATAAGCTTATGGTCGGATCGGACCAACGAGGAGTTGACTTCAGGTGTGGAACACCGGTCATTCATATTCACCACTCCAACCCCTTCAACTTCTTCCCATAAATCTCCAGAAGAGATTGCCTACACCTTTAACAGCTTTTCTACTGAGACTGTCCAGACCCTTGCTAACCAGCTAACATCCACAAGCACTAATTATATCATAACCTCACCCACTACCCATCTCCCCTTAAGTTTTCAACCAGTCCTTATCTCACTTATCCATTCCCTGCTTAAAAAACTAAAACCGACCACCCTCTCTGCAGATCTTCTACCTGCAGAGTACCTACAAAAAGCCGCAGATGTCATAGCTTATCCAGTCTCGATCTTGATCAATAAAACCATAACTGAAGCCTCCATCCCCTCCATTTGAAAACTTCCCATGTTATTCCACTCCACAAAGGCGGCAGTTCCACAGAACTATCAAATTATAGACCCATTGCCATACTTTCACCACTGGCCAAAATAATGGAGAAAAGTATTCATAAACAACTCTTGCACTATCTCATACATGACAATCTGCTGGCTAACTCTCAGCATGGCTTTAGGCCACACCATAGTACCTCTATGCCCTCTTCTCTTTCTCCTGTGTCATAAATCATAACTGTAATAACAACAAACTATCCTCAGCCCTAGTTCTCGGCCTATCCAAATCCTATGATATGGTCATCTACCAACTACTCACTGCCACTTTGAAATCCATTTCCTTGAATAACCATGCCATTCAACCAGGGGCGGCTCATGCTATAGGACTGCAGCCCCCCCCCATCGGAAAAGAAAAGACTAAATTTAAAAAAAGTCCCCTCACCTGTAGAAAGAAAACAGAAAAAAAATTGTGAGTCCTGGAACTCTACACATGCATGCTTGGAGCTCCTGGTACTCAGAACTCCAAGCAAACATGTGTGCTTAGTACTCAAAACTCAGACTGCTGAGTTAGGCAGTCTGGATAAGGAAGACAGGGATCTCTGCCCTGCTAGCCCAGAAGTTTGTGTGGTGATGACTGCACAGACTGGAAGGTCACTGGACTGCATCACCCACAGGCTCCAGCCTACTCTCATGATGTCTCATGAGGAAACAGCTTGCATGGGCTGCTATGGAGGATGACGAACAGAGTTGCTGGCTCAATCTATGGAGGATGAGCGGGCTGCTACAAGAACGACAAGCAGATTTGCTGCTATGGAAGTAGGGTGCTATGACCAAAGTGTTTGTGTGTGTGTGTGTGTGTGTGTGTGTGTGTGTGTGTGTGTGTGTGTGTGTGTGTGTGTGTGTGTGTGTGTGTGTATGTGTGAGTGCATGTGAAATGCCCCAGTTGCTACATGGTGATGGATAGAGAATACTCAGGCTTGAACTCTGTACCTTGGGTGCAGGTAGTAAGGGCCTGAATTCACTACCTACCACCATCTGTAAAGAAAATGTGCAGATTTTTGCATCATATTTGTTCTGTTTCTCATAAAATCTGTGGTTTCTGTATGTTTGTTGTTACTAGCAAAGTCAGCAGTGCAGTGGTGCACTGGTAGCATTGTTGTCTGACAGCTACAAGTTTGCTGGTTTGATTATTGGCTAAGGTGCTTTCTGTGTGGAGTCTGCATGTCTTTCTATCTTACAAAGACGTGTCTGGAATGTTTCTTCCTGCTCTGCTGAAAATTGGCTTTTGTTCCAAGTCAGACTTTCCTGGTTAACAAATGTTAAATAAAAATAACAGGCATTTGAATTTCAGACTTCATATTCTTCAGAAATTACATGACCTTTTATTCTAGCAATTTTCTAAGTTTATAACATGGATATTTGAAATTTGTCATTATTTTTGGGACTGTATTCCGCCATTATTGGCTTCACCCAGGTTTTTTGTGCTAAGGTTGAGAGCTATGGTGAGAACTGAATTCACTTAATATGTTTGGGGGCTGTATTCCCCTATTACTGGCTGTGTCCATGTGTTTTTTGCTAAGAGGTTGAGAAGTATAGTGAGAACTGAATTCACTGAATATGTTTGGGGGCTGTATTACCCCATTATTGGCTTTGTTCAGGTGTTTTGCGCTAAGAGGTTGACAGCTATGGTGAGAACTAAATTCACTAAATGGTAGTCATTTAAGTTTCAGTCTTCCTCTCTTTCACAAAACAGCTGATTTGGCATAGTGATATGTTCCTCTGACTGTTTTGCACAGGGTTCCCCTGGGTTCAAGACTTGGCAGTGAAACGTATGGTGGTAATACAGCATTTTATTGTAGCAACTTTCCAACATTATACAAGCAATGTTTAAAATGTGTCCCTGGTTTTTGGGCTTTTGCCTCCCCCCAATAAATTGTGGCTTTTTCCAGATTTCTTGTGCTGCAAAGTTCAGAGATACAGCGGAGTGTCAAGTAGATTTTACAAGGAGCTGAGAACTACAGGGGAATAAAAGTTTAGTACTGCTTATGGTGAGTCAACTTGCATTGTTAATAGCACAACAGGTAGTGTACTTACTTTTGATACAGAAGGCTGTGGGTTCTACTCCCACATTAGATAGACGCATTGCTGATACTGTACTGTATTGTAAATGGGGTGGATGCTGCAGTCCTTTTTGGTGAAGATACCTAGTAACTATGAACCTGTTATCAGTTTGCCATCCATTCCCTACTGCGATATTACTAGCTTATCATTTTTTTAATGCAACATGGGCAATTTATTCCTCAAGGGCAACAACCACTTTATTTGTAGATGAAAGAATGCCATATAAAGTTGTTTGCTAGCAGCAACCTCTTCATTAGTTACAGATTTATTTAATGTGGAATTTAGATGACTTTTACTTCTTCAGAGATTGTGCATATTTACTGATACTGGTGGACTGTAGAAGTTTGAGTAGACTTTTATAATGGAAATGTTCTGAATTGGGCAGTTTTGTCATTATTGCATGCATTATGTTTCATTGTTTACTGAAAAAATGTTCAAAACAATAAATTTAAAATGCCCTCTAACAACTGTACTGTATTGTACAAGGAATATAATGTAATACAATCAGGAAGGTGTATCAAAGAGCATGTGTATGTTTTGTGTTCAAGGGGCCTATGATTTGAAAACAGCCCAAAGTTAATTTTTATCTGCTACTGGCAAATGTGGTGTGGGTTTCAATGCTGTTTCAATGAATGTGAGTTTCAAGGGCAGAGAAGTTTTAATGCTAAGTCTATGTTCATTGTGAGACTGCATTGCTTTGTTTAGCAGATATCTATTAGGGTTTATGCTGTAAAATATAAAATAAAACTTTCAAATGAAATCTAAATCATCACAGAAGTACAGCAGTATGCACATTACAGTGTTTTTGGTAAATGGGGTGAAATAACCAAGGAATGGGACATTGGAATAGCTGCATGGGGGGATGCTCCATTTGACCATGATTTTGTGAGGGGGGGGCAGCAAACTCAGATAGTCCCGGCTGAACTATACCTGTCAACTGTCCAGATTTCTGCAGAATGAATACATTTTTGCTTCTTATTTTTGGTTTGTTCCTCATAAAATTTGTGGTTTTCTGGCAAATCATTTAGGAATGAAGTCACTAAATAATGACAGACATTGAGTTTCAGACATTATAAATTTCATAAAAATGCATGCTAAGGCAAGACCTGTTATTCTATCAACTGTCATACGTTTATACAAGAGCATTTTTTAGTATTGTTTGTATGTTCCCCCAATATATTTATTTGGCCTTGTCCAGATTTCTTGCATTAAGAGGTTGAGAGGTACGTGCAAATAAATCGCTTTATAGAATTAGGAATATCCAAACCTCTCGATGGTCCACAATTTTGGCTCAAAATGTTGCTATCCCCCTAATAACCCCTCTGCAAAATGGCAATTTTGGAAGAAAATGTGGAGGGTTTACAATTATAAATAACTGTAATGATCAGAGTTATAGATTACTCTTATTTCAGAAATGCATGTATTTTGTCAGCTGCTCAAGTTAACACTACTAATATTAAACAGGTGTCCCTTCTTTGACAGGTTCCCAGCTGTATTGTGTGGCAAATTTATATTTTTGCATCACATTTTTGGTCTGTTTTTCATAAAATTGTGTTTTTTTGCCAAATTTGTGCAAATCATTAAAGACTGAAGTTAGAAAATAATGGCAGACATTTGAGTTTCAGATTTCATACCCTTCCGAAATTTCATACAAATGCAAAACCTGCTACTATTCTATTATCTTTCTAAGTTTATAAGAGCAATATTTAAAAAAAATGTCCTTATTTTTGAGCCTGTGCCCCACTTCTGTGTATGGCTTTGTCCAGATTTCTTGCTCTGAGGTTGAGAGGTATGAGTGTCAGAGCCATCACCATCAGCCAGAGACATTTCAAATTGTGGCATACTTGTTGCATCCCACTCCCCCATGTAGTGACTCTGGATGTGTCCAAGCAAGACAAGGAGCAGTTATGCAGTGAAAGTGTGGAGAGTATTCCCCCATCCAAGGTAGACACAAGTACAACAGTGGCTTTTCATCTGTCCTTGATTTTGCAGAATGTTCTGATTTTCTGTCATATTTTTATACTGTTGATTTATGCTTCTTATTATTCAGAAAATGCATGCTGTCGCAATGCCCTGTTGCTTTGTGTTTAAGTAGCAATGCTTTAATGATCATCGGGTAAGCTTGTCTGAGATTGTAGGATGCAAGTAACGTTTAATAAGCATACTGTTAAATAATTACCAACACCGAAAGCCTTTTTGTTGTTGCCATGCAGAGAATATTTACATAACTAGATAATGTACAAGCCTTAGGTATTGAAATGCATATGACAGCATGTGTAATAAAGGACAGGATTACAGTATTATCAGATGCTCATTACATTTGTTGGAGATTTGCAATCATCTTTGCAGGCTTTACCCCTAAACTAAACAAAATGCCAATCTATCATGTGTGGTCCATAACCCGTGCAGTAATCCTTTAAGCGATTTATCTTGAGCTTGTTTCTTGTTTGCTGTTCATTTTTTACTTTGATCACATTTTCCCCATGAAACAAGTAGATAGTTGTTTTCAGGCAGCAGGCCTTTTTTGGATAAGAAACATTTTTACAAGTGGGGGTATCACAGAAATGCCTTCTTTCAGCATGTTACTTGGTACTTTTATAAAGCTGAATATAAGTTATAATTAGAACTGCAATCCAAGGAGAAGCTTGTTTTTTATACTTGATTTTGACTAGTATTCCAGTAATGCATTCAAAAAGTAATTTATTTTTTCATGTCTCACAACCTTTTTGTTTCCATCTAGATATTAAGTAAGCTGCCATGTAGCCAATGCACTGAAATATTTTTTTCTTCTACACTTCATTTTGTCTTGATTGGACTCTTGAAATGACGGTTTGGCACCCAGGGCAGCGTATTTAATTAAAGTTCCAGTTGTGTTTTTGAGCATAGCTCCACCCCTTTCTAGTTTTCCACACCTCTTCCCATTGACCCATTCAGCTATCTACTGCATCCCCCTTTTAATTTGAAGTCACCAGCCACCACTGCATTCACTGGTTTCAATCCTATCTGAATGGCAGACAACAGGCTGTCCTATTGGAGGGAAATTTATCTACTCTACTACTCCTCACCCTTGGAGTTTCACATGGCTCTATCTTAGGACCTCTTCTCTTTTCAATCTCTATTAATGACTTTACTCTTCCATTTCAGATGCTACATGCATACAATATGCAGATGATTCCACGTTGATCTGCTCAGCCTCCACCCCATCTGACCTGCATACGCTATCCCAGAAAACATTTAACACAGTTGAGAACTGGCTCTCATCCTGTCATTTGCTCTTGAACCCTAAAAAAAAACAAACTACTACTTTTCTGCCGCACTCACAGGTCAACACCACTTTCCTTTACAATTTCCTCTAATAATGGAGCTGTTATTTCCCCGGATAACCATATTAAACTCTTAGGGGTAACAAGTGATAACCTTAAATTTGACATTCATATCAAACCATTAAAACCATTAATAAAAAACTGGGCTCCCTATATAAAAATAAACCTTTCCTTACCCCATAGCTAGGACTGCCATTGCCCCACTCATCTTCTCTCCACCCTTTTCTATGCCGCCTCCATTTTCACTAACTTGAACAAATCTGAACCCTGCAAACTCTCAAGCTGTTATAATCACATTGCTAGATTTGCCACTGGCTCTACTTACAGAATTCACCACTGTCAAAACCTTAAACCTCTAGGATGGCTAGAATTGCCTTGCCAACTTCAATACAATCAACTTGTAGTAGCCCACAAAATTCTCAACCAACCAGATAATACCCCTGCACTTAAAAGCATTATTTATCCCCACAGGAACACGAGGCCACGGCGATCTTCTAACAAACTGCTAATTCAAACACTCAAAACTAACAACTCAGCTGGTGACTCCTTGTTTTTTAACTCGGTAGGCAAAATTTGGAATTCACTTCCAGATGATCTAACACTAGAACCATCACTAACCCAATTCAAGAAAAATCTCAAAAAGTATTTTGTGACATACTTGCTTTGCCCCTGCCAGAATCCAGACTAACTCCTCCCATACTATAGTATATGAAACAGTATTGTAAATAATACCTAGCTGCCTCTATATAACTATATAAGATTCAGCTATGTTCTGACAAGAATTGTTTTTAATGTTCATGCTTAATTTCAGTGTGATGTTTTAATGTTTGGAGCTTTTCTCCCCGGGCATCTGCTAAAAATGGACATGTATCCAGTCAGACTATCCCGGTCAATAAATAAATAAATATTGGTAGAGCTCTGCTGCCCAGGCCTCCAATGAAAATTGGCCATAACCCAGTAGAATAACCCAGTTAGCAAAACATTAGACAGGGATATAGCTAGACAGCTAGATAGACTGAATTTGTATGTCTCCGCCTTGATAAAGTGCTCCAATACATTATTAAAAAATTATACTTGTAAACAATTGGGCCTCTTCATGTGTGAATTGCTCAGTGAGCATATACTTATATGTAACCAAGAACTTCTTGCTGAAAATGTGTTGTGTTTTTATTACCTCTACTTCATTATTACAAATATATAATTTTGTTACTTTTATTGTTATGCTTTTTATCTTTTGTGCAGTTATGCCCGTGTTGTGACTGTCAATCAGTCTACTGTCCTGGTCAACAAACAAACAAGCATAAGTTAATTAATTAATGCATGTATGCTTACATGCATAGATGTACACACACACACACACACACACACACACACACACACACACACACACACACACACGCACACACACACACACACACACACACACACACACACACACACACACACACACACACACACACACACACACACACACACATGCACTCACACACATGTGCACAACCACACATACATGAAGACGGAATCCATACCTGGGAGCTGTTCTGGTGCATTGACAATTCATCTGTAAGCATATTTTTGGGATTTTGGAGGAAACCCATAAAATGCACATAGGGAAAATGTACAAGTTCTGGAAAGAACAAACCCCAGCCAGGAACCAATCCACAAGAGAAAAACTGTGAGGTAGTAATGTTAATGGCTGTACCACTGTGCCTTTAATAGTGTAATCTAAGGTGATTTATTTAACAGATTTTCATTCTATAATTAAATTACTGCAGTATTACATTAGCTATCAGTTCACTACAACTGCATCCAGAAAATGACAGCTCCTCTACTATTTCAATAACTGTTCCATCTCACTAGCTCTAAAATGAAATGAAACAGCAAAACTAAAAACTACCCACAACTCAGCGAAGAAGACAGAGATACCAGCAGTGAAGAAGCAGAATACTATGTTGAACACTTGATAATGGTTCATTCCTTCCATATCGCAAGCTTCTTTAAGCACGCTCACTTACAATGGTAACCTCTACAACAGGCCTTCTCGCTGTATATATGGCTGTCATTAATGTAGAGTGGACAGGTAAGCAATGAGGCAGCTAACAATCCTGCCCATGAAAAAATCATTTAACAAAATATCCAGTAATATTTATTCTGTAATTTTATTGCACTTGTCATAAGCATCTCATGAAATCTCTTGCTATATCCAATTGTACTAATTCCTGACAGCAAGTCACTGTTGCTCCTTTTAAAAACTCCTGAGTAGGTAACAGTTTATGTGGTTCAATATTCATGCTCATATCTTTTTACTTCCTCATTCTACTTATATTGTACAGCTGCTGCCTGTATTTTTTTCTTTCTTTTTTGCATTGCTTTGTCTGATGTGTCGTTACATTTTTCAACTATTCAGTATTTTCCTGAGTATGCATAAATAAGCCTTGATGTATTTTACATTTATTGGCTAGTGATTTGTTTAGAATACGTAACTGTACATACAACATACTGAGTGCTGCTTTCAGATTTATTAACAGAATGGTGTTGCACTAAAAGATAAAACTATTTTTTTCATCCTCAACGTATGTATCCCTCTCTAGGGGTGCACTGTGACCCCAAATTTGAAAAATATAATTACTGTTTATGAGTAACAGCATTAAATTAATCAGCATTGTACATGAACATAGCAACATCTTTAGTGTAAAAATCTGAACTTGATTCAAGGTACGTGCAATAAATATTAAAAGAAGAAAAATCATGAGTAACCTGGCAATGTGCTAATTCCACAAGTAGGAGATGTTTAGAAAAGGCTTCCTTCAGGCACAGTAGAGGAAAAACAAAGAAAAAATGTAAAACGTATGAGTTTTACACAGAGGTACACTGTCAAAATGGGTAGCAAATTAAACACAACTGTGACATAAACTTGCTGTAGAAACATGAACAGATTTGACGGGTCTTATTGTTCTCATTTGTAGGCAAATTATAATCATGTCTGCATTGTAGTACACAAGGCAGCTCTGCAAGGCATTGTTATGATCCTAAGTATAAGGATTTTGTCTGTCCAGAATGTGCAGTCAGCCTGAAGACATGCTGTTAATGAATCAGTAGCCTTACATAATTCATATTGTCTGAGACAAAAAAAGCATGAACTTATCAAACTAGCAGTGCTTGTTATAACAAGACTTGGACTGCAAGTCACAGAAAGAAGTATGTGCCATGTGGATCATATTCTAATTGGAAGTTGGAAGTATACTGAAAAAACATATATGAATAAATATAGACAGGTAGATGTGTGTGTGTGTGTGTGTGTGTGTGTGTGTGTGTGTGTGTGTGTGTGTGTGTGTGTGTCTCTCTCTCTCTCTATGTATATATATATATATATATATATATATATATATATATATATATATATATATAAAACATATATATATAAAGAAAGACAGAGACAAAGACCCCCCCACACACACACACACACACACACACACACACACATACACACCCATAAAGAGACATAGACAGACAAAAATAAGTATTTCAAGTCTGTAATTAACCAAACAGGTATCTGCATTTATTTCAGAAATTTACTGCTGTGTCATTCCCACTTTCCAGATTATGGAAGTAGAATTAGCAGTGTCTGAAAAGCTTAATATAACAACAGTACAAAGATGTTTGTATGCATGTACCGTTATCAACACTTGTCTTCATTTGTGCACCAGATCTAATGATGTACCGCCACTTGTGGTTCCAGACTTTTCTGCTCTGCAAATAATCTGCAAATGAGAATTGTACAATTTTTCACACACTCCAACAATAAAATCCACGTGTCAACATCTCGCAGTTACAATGCCACTTAGATGAGCAAAGGAAGGCAAATATAAACTCGGCTTGATAAAATATGCTAGGTATCTAAGAAAGTCATTATCTATATACATGGAGCGCATTTGTTTATCCACTCATTGGTCCCTTCTGCAATGATTACTGCCAGTCTTTAGGGAATGCTTTTGCCTTTTGCTCATATGCAAATGCCACAGTACACCATTTTGCACTGTCCTGAGCTACGTCCACAGCCAGAATTGTTAAGATGTCCACAGCCTGAATTGCTAGGATGAAGAACAGTGTTACAATAATATAATAGCAATAGGATGAAGAACAGTGTTACAATAATATAATAGCAGCATGGAAGGTTCATTTGCTTTTAGACACAACTCTTCTATCGATCTATCTTTCTATCTATCTATCTATCTATCTATCTATCTATCTATCTATCTATCTATCTATCTATTTATGTAATCTATCTATCTATCTTTCTATCTATCTATCTACCTACCTACCTATCTATCTATCTATCTATCTATCTATCTATCTATCTATCTATCTATCTATCTATCTATCTGTCTGTCTATCTATCTATCTATCTATCTATCTATCTATCTATCTATCTATCTATCTGTCTATTTATCTATTTATCTATCTAAAGGCTAAGTAAATGAGGTCATGTAAAGACCATTTACAGCCAAGACTATGGGCCAAAGGTGTGGACAAACAAAGATGTATAGTGATTAATATGTATATGTAGTACATGTACAGAAAACACACATATATTGCATATAGCTATAGCTATAACTATATCATGTGTTTAATCTGAAGGTCAGACATGTGACTGCTACATATATTAGAAAGACTTCTTTTATTCAAATACATTTGTTAAATAGCTTAGAAGTCTTACAAATAGAGCCACACAATAATGCAGTACAGACAACAACTTGAGAGGTGCAATAGTTTATAGCTGAAGCAATGATTATTGAAAGGAACTAAAGCAGATAGTTAAGGCCCTGAATTAAGCTCAAGTTTAAATTGATGACAATTATTAAATTGATTAAGCTAATCATTGCTTTATTTACAGACGCAATCAATTCAACCTACTTCTTGAAGACTTTTAAGTAATAAGAACCAAAAAAGGACATAAAGCAAAAATACATGCCCTAAAGCAAGAGATTATGGTAGAGATCCCTGAAATTATAAGTCAAATTGGATCAAAGCAAAACCAGTAAATATAAACAATATACTATTCATTATAGATGCTTCAGAGGTAAGGCAATTTTGGCATATAAAGCATTTCATGATGAATTTCTTAAAGCCTTTTTTAAATTGTAATTTGCATGTTAACCCTTCAACTCATAAACATAAGGCAAATAACTTCTGCCTTTCTACTTTCAGTAGCTCTTTGAGAAGGAAATATATCACTCAAATTATTCCAAAATTTTGGAACTGATTACCATATAAACTTATAACATCAATAAATCCTACATTGTCTAAGCAAAATTTAGATTTATGTATGGGTAATGAAATCTATAATCCACATTTTATTAAGTCAATGCTCTTTGAATGGTATTTGGGCCTATGAGCACTGGATATATGAAGTGATGAACTCATTAGGAAACTATACAATTTTCAAATAAAGAAAAGGTAAGTGTGATTTGACAATACCTTACAAGAAGGAGAATCTGAACAAAAGTCATTGATACAATTACAAGAGTTATAGATTAAGAAATTCAAAGTATCTCTGAAAAATGCAAGCTGGGTAGCATTCTGTGATCTTTTCCAAAGGAGCTCCATAGAGCAGGTGTAGTTTTCAAAACAGTACTTAAAAAATATACTCAGTTGTCAGTTGTATTTTCTTATGTGTGTGTAGCTTGTGAGTTGCCACTTGTGTTTTATATGTAATTAATTTGTAAATGTTGTGTTACCACAATTGCTTATATATACATATGCTGATTATGCCATATACTATCATAGTTTATATTGCCTTGTGGTCTGTAAAGATGCTGAAAAGAGTTCTGTAGCAGAATGTTAATCTAGTTAACAAACTTTAAATAAATCAATAAAAATATTACTAACTGTAAGTCCAATACTTAGTGGATATAAAGTGAGTATTTCTTGATTGTGATCTGAATGAATGTTGAGATGTAATCTTTTTGGGGTCTATATCACGGTATCGAAAAAAACGTTAATCGAATGGCTTTATAATTGAAAATGCCGGTAATAGTAGTATGTATTGTGAGATCGCGGTACAGTGAAAATCGGAAAATTTGCCCTTTCCTCACTGTAGTGCAATCTCAGAGTTGGTATATATAATTAGCGAGGGATGTGGGGGGTGCAGCCCCCCACAAATGCGATTTCTATTACCAGCATTTTTGATTATAAAGCCATTCGATTAATGGATTTTTCGATGTCGTAATATAGACCCAACTTTTTGAGCTTGTGTGCCAGACAGTTGCAACTGAATAGAAGTTTAAATGCTGCTGTTGCAAGGAGAACAGTTGCTCTTTCAGTGGTGCATAGCCAGCTTTTGTGCTGACAAAAACCAAGGCTAGCTATGAAAGTGACAGAAAGTGGCAAACCCTATCTAATGCAGATTGCAACAACTAGGAATTATAGAATAAACTCAACATACTTAAGGGAATGGCTTTTTTCAATATTTGGAATAAGAATGCTTTTGTCAATACAACTTCCTTTAGCTGATAGTGTGACTGAAATCACATGAGCCATCTTCCCTGGTTAACAAACAAATAAATAAACTATAACAGCTTACTTTAAACCTATAGTACAGGCCTTAGATGACATATAACATTTTCTGGCTGTTTGCCAAGACCATATGCTACTAGACCTAGACCCTGCAGCCAGTTTCTATTTTCTTGAAATGTGATTCTGAGAAAGTCACTTAACCAGACATTGCTCCAGGCTTGCCTTTTAAAAGGGGATGGTGTCCACTGGGCTTACATTGTTAACAAGTTAAGCTTAAAAGTTGTCATAAAATGTCTTTCTTTTAATAGGAACTGTAGTAGGCATTAAAAATAATGTATAACAGTCTACCCATCTATGTCAAGCAAAGTTCTTCATTAGCACTCTTCAAGAAAAATCTTTATGAGTGGATGGGAAATAGGAAGTACACCCCGGGGATCACTTCTGTGTCTCTGCTCGACAGTGGCACAAGAAAATAACTTTCTTGGGTGGCATAAGCCAGGGAACCTTGTTGGCTAGGCTTACATAGGCCCTTGGGCCGATAGCCTAGTACCTACCTATGAACCTATAACTTTAATATTTCTATGCCACATCTGTCAGTAGGGGCATAGATCAAAGGTATTATTATGACTACGCAATGTTAAACATTTTTCTTCACATATCCTCTTGTATAGCTGGATAAGTGGATTTTCATGTTATGTGCCTTTGTTCTGAAATTGATGAGGATGTCAGTGAGTTAAATTCCTACCTCCCTTACACACTGTGTGTTTTCTGACCAGCAGTATCACTGTAGCAGGATATGCTCCCTACATGTAAGATCAAAATTATCGGTTTGATGGACACTTTACAACTTGCAATGGGACTGGCTGTCCTTTGCCTATCACCTGTGATTGAAATCTCTCTGCATGGGCAGCAGTAGGTTTATTTTCTATATGTACTGCATTCTTAGATATCAAAATACATGTCTGACCACAGGCATACGTTGGTCTGGCTACACATCCCCAGATGGTAATCTTCTATCTTATTACTCAGTGAAGGTTACATATTTATTGCATTTTCCTGCTGTTTGTTGCAAAAAAGAAAAAACAAACAAAAGAATGATCCTTGTTTCCCATCTTTCCTGACCTAGAGTAGTCCAAATACAGGCTTTGCTGTATTCTGGACTTTTGGAAAGTTCCTGTGTTGCCCATTTCCTTTCTTGGATAAAGGGAGGCTTCTTTGTTCACCAGTGGCAGTGGGGAGCTTAGACCAGCCTATCTATCCCTGGAGGAGTGTTCCCAGCACAAGAATCTGGTAGTCTATTGGCCATTTTGGGCCAATTTCTAGCTCTTTCAAGTCCCCCTGTATAAAACCCGCTTTGGCGCGGCTTTGCGCGATTTTGCGCATAGCACAGCATCGGGCAGCTCCGCTTAATTGGGTTTAAAACATTCTCAGCTCCACAAAGTCTGCTCTTCACTTTTTCCCTTAGAACTGATCTAGTTCTCATAATAAACACCCTATTCCTACTCTAAAGCCTGCACTTGCTCAATAAAGCAATTATATAAGTCAGCACTAAAAAATTAAAAGCACTACACCCTCACAAACTCCCCTTGAGTACCTTGTTCCCCATTGGCCCTTTTTTTCAATTATAAAGGAATTCCCAATACTATTCTAGCATGTCCAAAGGTCAGTTGTCAATCTCCTCTCCGGTCAGGCTGGTGAATCTGGGAATCTTGAGGCAATGTTACAACTGCCTCATGTACACAGACAACCCTCTCCTCCTCCTAACAAATTCCACCACATGTGAGAGATGCAACCATATAGCCAAACTGGAGGCTAAGCTCTCTCAACTCAGTACTAGCATAACCAGTCAGGAGGAGAAGGAAACTACACTCACTACAATTCCAGTCTCACATAGACATACCACGACAGCAAACCAAACACATAAACACACAAAAACATACTCGGAGGCTCTAAATAAAAATCTGCCTAAGCAGTAGAGACCTCCAAAGCAGACACCCAAGCAACCGCTACCCCAAAACAAAACACGTGCAACACATAGCTCACAAAGCTAGTGTGCCTAACAGTCACAGCCCTTAAGGCTAAACAACATACGTGATACACTTGTAATAGGTGACTCTATCATCAGGCACACTGATGCCCCGCTCACCAGGCTGAACAAGGAGAAGGTCACGGTGAGCTGCCTGTCAGGTGCTAGGATCCGCCGCATAACACAAGCACTCAGGTCACTCCAAAGCAAGTACAAATATGACTTAGTCATTGTCCATGCTGGTGTGAAAGACCTGAGACATACCTCCCTGGACTACATGAAAAGAGACATAGAGGAGCTTTCTGAGCATGTAGCCCAGGCCGGTATGACCCTGACCTTGAGTAGCATCTTACCCTCACCAAGAATGATGCCACAATATGAAGACAAGATGATCAATTTCAACAATTGGCTTAAGTATTGGTGTCATTCCAAGGGGATCCAATGCCTGCCAGCCTGGGATGACATGCTCGACAAGCCACGATGCTTCGCTAGGGACGGCTTGCACCTGTCACCCCTGGGCTTATGGATATTGGCAAAGGCTCTTGCCACCCCATAGTGCCTTTTTAGGCAAGGCTCAAAAGACAAACCCACCTCCATAGGTATCACAAGGGATAAGAAACTAAGAGTAATGCTACTCAACGTCAGAAGTCTAAACCGCAAGATGCACGCACTCAAAACTCTCCTTAGCATGGAGAACATCGATATCTGTGCAGTAACAGAAAACTTGCTCAAGGCTCCCAAGAGCACCCCAGCACTACCAGGTTATACCTCATACCATGCTTTTCGGCCCCAAAACTTGGACTGAACCACAAAAGGAGAGGGAGTATCAATATTCGTCAAAGATACCCACACCTCCAGGTTGGTGGCACAGCACGAAGCATCAGAGACTATCCATGTGCAACTAACAGTGGGTAAAACTGCCTTCCAGTTTATAGCCTGCTACAGACCACCCTCCCAAACCCAGGAACCCCACTCGGCCTTCCTGAGAACACTGGAAAATATGAAGGTCTCTCCAAACACCATTATATTGGGCGACTTCAACTTCCCATAGACTGGGAGCATTACTCTAGCTCCAACACCCTAGGCCAATGGTTCCTAGAATTTATAAACTCAAATGCTATGGAACAACTTCTTACCACTCCCACAAGAGTGGAAAACATACTGGACCTGATCCTCACCAACATGGGGACTCAATGCTCCAGACCAGAAGTGTATCCCTCACTGGTAAGATCAGACCATAAACTAATCTCACTGGATATTCACATCCCAACCCCACCCCCTGCCCAGAAAACCACAGTGAAAAACTTCTCTAAAGCAAATTTCACACTCCTCAAAACCGAGGTGGAATCCTTCAAAGCCCCGGCCTGTGGAAAATAGCCCAGACCACAGAATCCTTTATAAACGCATTCTATGAACACCTTCAGGAATGCATGGATCATGCAATCCCAAATAAAACCAAGACCCAATCCTCCAAAGGCAGGTGTCCTGTCTGGTGGACCCCAGCCATAAACAAACTATACAATAGAAGGAGGAAGATACTACATGATAGAGCAAAATCCCAAAAAGGGAAAGGCATCTCTGATCAGTATTAGCAAAAAACTACGGGCACTCATAAAATCGTCTAAGGCCAGCTTCGAGAGAAAAATTGCACAGGACACTAAGGATAATCACAAGGCTTTCTTTAGTTATGTTAGGAACCTGGGTGGGAATTCCCACATATGCTCAGAATTAGTCCAAAATGACAAAAAATACACCGAACCTACAGACTTTGCCAACATCCTAGCTGACAGGTTCAGCGCAAACCCCCCCCCCCACCAAAAGGACAAATATTTATCCCAGCAGAGTGCTGCCCACCCTGACATCTCAGATGCTCAGGTAAGAGACGCCCTCTCCAAAGCAAAAAACACAGCATCAATGGGACTAGACGATGTCCCGGGCTGCGTCCTACATGAACTCCAAGAAGAGCTAAACCCAAACATAAAATTACTGTTCAATCTCAGCCTTACTACAGGATATGTACCCAAAGAGTGGTGTACAGCAACAGTGGTCCCTCTCCACAAAGGTGGTGCCTCAACGGATCCTGGAAACTATCGCCCCATAAGCCTGACTAGCTTGGTCTGCAAAGCTATGAAAATGATCATTATGGACCTCATAAATAAAGATATTGGGGACCTACAGACACTGGATCCTACCCAGTTTGGCTTTGTTAAGGGCAGATCCTGCCTCTTAAACCTGGTTGATTTCTTTGAAACAGTCACCAAGGCCATTGATGAGGGGAAGGTGGTCCACACAGCCTACCTGGACCTTGCAAAAGCCTTCGATACAATACCCCACTTGGGCATTATAGATAAGCTCACCAGCTTAAATATAAACCCTTATGTCACTAGATGGGTTGCAAACTGGCTCAAGTACAGAACCCACATGGTTAGAATTGCTGGAGCCATGTCAGACTCCAAACCAGTTACAAGTGGCGTCCCACAAGGTTCAGTCCTGGGACCTCTCTTGTTTGGTATATATTTCTCGGAGGTACAGGCCAACATGGAAGAACTGTGGCTGACCAAGTTTGCAGATGACTGCAAACTAGGCACCATAATTGACTCTCCAGCCGACACAAGCATCCTACGAAAGGGCCTCATAGAAACAGACAACTGGTGCCAGAGCCATGGCCTCAAGCTAAACGCCAAAAAGTGTATAGGCATCCCCTTTGGCAAAAACAAAGTGCCCACAAATTACCACATAGGTGGTAATCCATTAAGTACAGAAGAAGTAATTAGGGACCTGGGGACCCAAGTTGATAGCAATCTCTCATTTGAAAACCACATGGCCAAAGTGGTTAGAAAAACATTTTATATAGCCCACCTAATCATGAAGGGATTCACATCTAGATCAGGGGAGGTCACCGTGCCTCTTTACTCATCCCTCATCAGGCCCATAATTGAGTACAATGCCCTTTTTGGGATGTACTTTACCAGACACCTGCAGCAACTGGAAAGACCCCAAAAGTACCTCACCAAGAGGATCAAAGGGCTCAAACAGATGCCATATGCTGCCTGGTTAAAGAAACTCCAGCTCTACTCAGTGGCATACCACCTGCTCAGAGGTGATCTGTGCCTGACGTATAAAGCCATGTCCAACCCGGAATTAATGGACATGCTGCACCTTAGAAAATCCAAATCCTATTGAGCTACGTGCTCGAGAGACTTGAACCTCAGCACTGAAATAAATAGGACATGCTGGAGGGACAGATTCATAACCCAGAGGCTCTCTTCACTCTGGAATAAAATCCCAGTCCAGGTTAGGCAGAGTCCCTCATTGACTCTCTTCAAGAGGAATCTTGATGAGTGGATGGGAGATCGTAGGTTTACCCTGGGTATCACTTCTGTGTCACTGTTAGACAGAGGCACAGTATACTAACCTCGAAAAAGGGCATAGCAAAATTAATTTAAAATGGGTGGCGAAAGCCAAACACATTCTGGCTAGGCTTATAAATGCCCTAGGGCAGATAGCCTAGTATGAACCTATGAAGAGTGGGCTGTTATATTGTAATGCTTTGAAAACTGTACTTAACTCTGTTTAACTGCATCTTTAGCAGCAGCAGTTACAATTCATTTTTATTGTGTTGGTATTTCTCTTCACCCATCCCTTTTGTTGCTATACTTTCTCTTACAAACATTTTTGGTCTATTTTTTTTGTTTCTTTCTTTCTTTCCATTTGTCTTACTGTTAAATTCAGTAGCACAGGAACCTATGTCTATCCAACTGTAAGGTGTTTTGCCCCCACCACCACCATCATCACCACCAGATGAAACACCCAGGCTGCCACAGTTGCCTCTATACCTCCTGCCCTATCTGATGGCAGTTGGCAGACACTGTGAGGAATATCATGAAAAGGAGATTGGATGCCTACATCAGCCACATAGGGACCGTGTTCCAAAAATTCGTTGAGTTGTGCCCTTGCGCAACATTGGCTACAGCTTAAAGCCAGGAACCAGTGGTGAGAATACCCAGGGTAATGAGTAATCGCCCACCTTGTCTAAGCCAGCGGGGACTGTATGTGTGAATACCCAGTCCTATCCTGTAACCTTTGGTGTCCATGCCTACCTCTGTTGATTTAACAATCTTCCCCCTCACCATTGCCTTCCCTCTGTGTATCTGATGTCACCTTCAACATTCTGTTATCCCACCTCATTGTGTTACCACACACCCCTTTAGTCTTGTTTGTCTTTTTTTTGATAGCTAACTGACCCCCTTTCCTTCCTCTTAACCTTCCTTATTTCCTTCTCCAAGTTTCCGGTTTCTTAAAAAAATGGACACCTGTCCCACAAAAAAGTTTATTTGCTCACACTCTGTTCTACCCTCTCCTTGTATTTTCATTACATCTCTGTCCTATACTCCCATTTCCATCCTTTCATCATGTCAAAAAATAGATAAGCACACCATGCACATGCTCAAAAAGGTTCCTAAAAAATGTTTTCTTTTTATCCTCGTATTGTACATGACTGGTCATGTAGAGCGCCCTCGATGCCCATATATAACCAACAGGAAATGGCATGTTGTATATCAAAATGAAGTCCAGTCTCATTGATCCTATTTAATGCTCCAGTTCTGGATTCTGTTCCTAGGTTGCGGGTGCCTCTCTTTTGGTCCATTTTAGCTCTAGCAAGGAAAAGTAGTCACAGAGAATTGGACATGTCAAAACTACACTTTCTTTCACTGAATTCATTAATTTAGCAAAAAAAAAAATCTGTAAAAAAGAATTGTCTACTGCCAAAATGAGAACTTTGAATATTACTCACCAGTTTAGATTTTGGTCAAAATTAAGTGATTTACTTGATAAATTTTAATTATTTAGTTTTCTGTGTTTGATTTTCTTGTGGATATCTGTAAATAATTATGTTTTTGCTCTATTCATATTTAAATAATTTTGTAAAATTTTTGTTTTAGAATTAATAAAAAGTTGTTTAAAAAATGAAGTTCAGTCTATGTCATGTACTACAGATGTTGCCATCAGTTGCATGGCCATTATCAGTTATGAAATGGAGTAAAGTTTATGCCATTATTATGAATGCTGCCATGGCTCAGTTTGCTTTTGAGATGCTTTGAAGATTCTCAGTGGACAGATTTGGATTTTCCAGTCCCCTTATGGTTATATTTTTTTATTTTATTTTTCTGCCTCATTTCTGTCCATGTGTAACATTCTCTCGATATGTGTTTCCCTCAGCCCTTCAATATGAGTCCTATAATATCTAAACTAGTCAGTGCTGTGTGTGTCCCTGCCCACCACTGACTCCACCTTCAGAGCCAGGACCCAGACAGAGGCTATCACTGAAGAGAGTCCTGGACTTATTTCTAATGAGGCTTGTCTTTTTATTACTGTTTCCAGTCTGTTCTTATGTAACACTCCCCTGATATGTGTTTCCTGACCCCTCCAGAATGATCTGTATAATTTCTCAACTTCTTAATGTTGTGTATAAGAAAACATTACTAAAAAGAGTCCTGGGCTCAATTCGCTGTAGGCTTGTGTTTGTATTTCCACTTCCAGTCTGTACTTCTGTAACATTCCCCTGATATGTGTTTCCCTGACGCCCTTCAATAAGATTCCTGCAATAGCTCACCTTGTTAATGTTGCATTTAAGATAATGCTGCTGCACAGTATAACGGACTCAAATTTCCTTAGGGATGCTCATTTGCTTTTTATTATCTTTACACCATAGTACAGGTACACTGATAAAATAAATAATGTGATGATGTAAGGAGCGATTTATGTCATTAGATCATGTTACTTTCCCATATGCTCCCATCCTGTCTGAGTTTCACATTGTCTATGTTCATGTATTTCAGATGGATACCCATAGGTATGTGTCAAACTTCCTTCTGCGGTGTGCTCTCCATCTTTGCTATCTTCACCAACTCCATTCATAGTCTTCTGTTGTTTTTATTACCCTGCTACCACTTTTGTACTCAACCCTAGCAATCATAGCCTTCATTTTTCCATAAGACAGCTTTCTTCATATATTTTGCTTTGAGTAACAAAAATTGTGCAGCACCTTAACGCCATCGGTGCATGGAGTTTTACAGCTACACTGGTACATGGTCACTGCTGACCACTTCCTGCTCATTCTTTACTCTGGCTGTGGGTTGCTCTAACAGGATCTTCCCATGAGTCCCTACTGGGCAGTTACACAGAGCTGCTCCTTTTCACACACTGGCCTGGTTGCATGTATTTGTAATGAGTATAAGGGATTATCACGCATGTATAATAAACAGTATTGACTTGGCCATCATTGCAAACATGGAGTTTCTGAATATCAGAGATGGTTTTCTGTTATCTCGATTATTTACTCATTCTAAGCTCATCCACAAATGTCAAAAATACCTGCATGATTCAAATGGCCTGGCATTGCTTGACAAAAGTTGGCACTGTACGGAAACCAATTTCAAAAATTTCCACAGAACTGTCTCATACATTAAATTGAAACAGACATGTTTAGACAACTCTAACCGTAACTGCAAAAATATTGTAGTACATGAAACATCCAGAGGATCTGCTTCAGGAAAAATGTTTCACCTCTTAAATGGAAAGATGTAATTCTCAGATCTTTTCAACCTATAGAGAAACATGGTCCATAATAAAGTGACTCCCTTGTAAAATCCCAGACTGTTGACAATACATAGCTTATGATTATTCTCATAGCCTACCAGTGGCAGCTGGTGACTTCAAATTAAAGGGGAGGGGCTGCAGGAGACAGCTGAATGGGTGGGACCAATGGGAGGGGTGCGGCCAACTAGAAACGGGTGGGGCTATGCTCAAAATCACAACAACTGGAACTTTAATTAAATACGCCGCCCTTGGTGCCACAACGTCATTACGAGAGTCCAATCAAGACAAAATGAAGTGTAGAAGAAAAAATATTTTAATGCATTGGCTGCATGACAACTTACTTAAAATCTAGATGGAAACACAAAGGTTGTGAGGCATGAAAAAATAAATTACTTTTTAAATATATTACTGGAATGCCAGTCAAAATCAAGTATTAAAAAACAAGCATCCCTCAACTCAAGCCACTTCTCCTTGCACTGCAGTTCTAATTATAATTTATATTCAGCTTTATAAAATTACCAAGTAACATGCTGAAAGTAGCAATCTCTGTGATACCCCCACTTGTAAAAATGTTTCTTATCAAAAAAAGACCTGCTGCCTGACAACTATCTACTTGTTTCATGGGAATGACATGATCAAAGTAAAAAATGAACAGCAAACAAGAAACAAGCTCAAGATAAATTGCTTAAAGAATTACTGCACAAGTTATGGACCACACATGATAGACTGGCATTCTGTTTAGTTTATGGGTAAAGCCTGCAAAGATGACTGCAAGTCTCCAACAAATGTAATAAGCTTCTGAAAATACTGTAATCCTGTCCTTTATTACAAATACTGTCATATGCATTTCAATACCTAACCTAATTACATAACCTAATTACATAACCTAATACGTTATCTAGTTATGTAAATATTCTCTGAATGGCAACAACGAAAAGGCTTTCATTGTTGGTAATTCTTTAACAGTATGCTTATCAAAGCTTCTTGCATCTTACAATCTCTGACAAGCTTACCTGATGGTCATTAAAGCATGGCTACTTAAACACAGAGCAACAGGGCACTGCGACAGCATGCATTTTCGGAATAATAAGAAGCATAAATCAACAGAATGAAAATATGACAGAAAACTAGAACATTCTGCAAAATCAAGGACAGATGAAAAGCCAAGGTCATACTTGTGGTCTACCTTGGATGGGAGAATACTCTGCACATTTAACTGCATAACTGATTCTTGCCTTGCTTGGACACATCCAAAGCCACTACAATGGGGAGTAGGGTGCAACAAGTATGTCACAATTTGAAATGTCTCTGGCTGACGGTGATGGCTCTGACACTCATACCTCTCAACCTCAAAGCAAAAAATCTGGATAAAGCCATACAATTAATTTAAATACGTTTCAGCCATAGGATCTTTCATTCATATTTAATCCAAATATAATCCAAAGAATAACAAAAGTAAATTCTGAAAAAATCCCTCATATTAAGCATTTTTTTCCACATTTTAAATCAACAATAACAGCCTTATAGTAAATATGTTACTCAAGCACTCTTCAAAAACTGATCAAGGTAAAACAATAATTTGAAATAAACCATTATGAATTGTTTAAAAAGTCCATTGCTTTTTCTTTGTGAGTTTATTTATAATTTTTCTGGTCTTAACTTTAAAACATTTTAAGGGAAAATCGGTCATTCACTTCCAGGAAATTTTGGCCATTCAGTTTCAGCTGCCACAACAGAATCTTAGTACTCCAAAGTTGTTTCACAAGATGCTCCTCTTTTATTTGGCTAGGCTTGCTCTAAAATAAAAAAAATAAAACAATTTTTTGTACTTAACACATCCTTATGCATGCTTATTTAGGGCATTATTCAGATCTCCTTTTCTTCTATTACACTGGTGATCATAAATTCTGTTTCATAATGCCTCTCAGTTTTCCCACATAATATGCTTCATATGGCCTATAGCTTGCTAAATTCACCATCCTCTTGTATTTTAATTATATGATCCATGGCAAGAAAAGGTTCTATGACAACCCTTCACTTTCACACTAGGGTCATCATTTATAACCTTACAAAAACTTTACCCCCCTCCCACATTTGTTCATTCTTTCGTTAATATTTTTTTGTTGTTGTACTCAAGCACCCGCTTTATGTTCTTACTTCTGCTGTAGACAAATTGGTAATTATCTTTGCCACTGTTAATAATTAATAACGTCACTTCCCGTGACTACACAGTAAACGGAAGCACCATTGCCATAGTTCTATCAATATCTTCTGATTTCAGCACAGTTCTGATCTTATCTTTGTTTTCCCGTTATTGGCTTAAATGTTGCGCTCCTTACTTTTCAAACTTCTTCTATCACACTGCTCAATCAGTCCATAGGATAATCTCTTTCCTTGAAAATTTCAATGAATTTGTTCTGTCCTATTATTAATTCTCTGTCATCATATAGTAACCTTGAAAGTCCTAGCAGTTGCTCTTTTACTAAATTATATTTTTGTTCCAACATATGGTAACTGGTGCAATGCAAATATGCATTCAAAATGTTTGCTGAATTCTACAGTTTGTGCAGATTGTATACTTTGTAATATAATATATTTTGTGTTATTTATATTTCTTATTCGGGGATGAAGACGGAAAATTGTTAACATAGCCTACCTACCCACCCTGTGAAATAAATAGTGTAAAATAATTCTTACAACATTTAGTGGATATATGTTTTCCAGGTTATATTATTCATATTTCTGTTATACAATAGTTACGTAAACTAAGCTAAATAGAACTCCAGCATTTTTTAAATTAGTATCACTTTTCAAGTGATGAGAAAAAGTACAATGTAATGATTAGAGAACACTTGTTTCAGATGAAACCTGTTTAATTAGTTAATTATATTTACTTATACTTCACTGCTTAATTACTTACCTGGCATATGACCCTTTTCAACTATGACCCAGTTTCCAGGTAGAGCAACAGCAGTCGAAATGACCACACATTTCACAAAGATACATACATACATACATACATATATAGAGATTGTGTAAAACAATAGTGAAAAGCAACTATGGTATGGAAATATGTAATAAACACAAGTATTTCAAAACAAAGAAATGTAATATACATCTCTCTGAAGAATGTTACATACATCCTGTTTGGAATAGCAGACATACTATCTGGAACATGTAATACAAGATACATCAAACATGATTATTAATGAACTATAACAAATAATCCATAAGGCTCTACATGCAATATATAAACTGGCTTTAAATACTTATATAATTACAGAGTGTCTATAAGTATTTGCATATTTGGCAATCATGTACTAGAAATTCTGGAGCATGGTTTAACTATATATTTACTCTATAGGAGTGTGTGCACAGTTGTCATATTCTTTAGAATGCATTCCCCATCTTTTGCTTCTGATGTTTTGGGCAGTTTATTTAATAGCTTTCCTTATTTTGTTCTCAAACCTTTAAGTGAATGCATTATTTTATGAAATGCAAATTTTCCTTTCAAGTGGCAGCTTAAGTATTTCAGATTAATACAATGTTAATATAAAACCACAGTTTCAAGTTTTTTATTGTAATTTCAATAGCCTCTAACAAAATTGTTGATCACTTTATATTGCAAATCACCTTATGACTGCAGCAATCAGTTCTAGTCCCTTAAGTATGTTAAAACAGTTAAACATGGAGCACATCCTTACATTTTAGAAAGATAAAATAGCAAAATAATTGTGCTTGCAGTTCTGCTTTATTACTATTATAATTTAAGGAGGCTTTAAATGCTTTAGCAGGCAATCAAGATAAGTGTTCTTGTGATAAGATTACTTAGACATTTCTGTTATTGAAACAGAATTGTCTTTCTTCAGTCTCACTTATCAAATTATTAAAATACAGCTGTGAGGTATATTATGTGTACAAACTTTCTGTATTATCAAGAAGACTACAGGAAGTGCAGCAAAGAGGTATATTATGTGTACAAAATGCCTGTATTATCAAGAAGACCTCAGGAAGTGCAGCAAAAGGATTAATTGTTGACAATTTATAAAAATAAAGCAACTCAGAAAATTTAGTTAACATTACAATTCAGTTAAAATTAACAAACTCTTCTTAAAAATAAATAATAATAATATGCTCATAATAAAAACAAGAAAAATTGCAGTGAAAAGAGAAGAAACTGATCCCGCAAAGGTAAAACTATTTACATGTCCTACCCTAAAACAAAATGTGAAAAAAATGTATTTGGTAATCCCAGAGCTAACATGAACATTATCATGTCCAGAGTTGTTGTTTTCATTCACTTCCCTTCCCTGAAGCATGCCATCAGAAAAGATTATGCCTACTGTAGATCAATATGCATGTATACCTTTAAGAAGCTATCCATGGGCTTGCACAAGTGTATCTATACTGAACATGTGCGAGCCTTACTGCCATTTTGTAGTTAGCTGTTGAGATGTATACATGTATGTCTGTGTTAGTCTGTCAGCTAATCAGTTTGTTTATATTTTGTACTGCTGCTACACATCCTGATTTGTTTCTGTGGAATAAAGCATATAAACGAACTATCCTGCCTGTTCATCTTCAGTTGTGAAACAAGATGAGCAACACCTACCTCAATAGCTCATTATGCAAATTAAAGTTTAATTAAGAGTCCCATAATATTCAGTAGAAGACAAAACTCACTAAACCTTTAACCCAAAGATAATAAAAGTATCCCTTACCATTCCTCATTTGTCTGCTCTTCCCACAAACAGAATCTCATGGACATGATACCTGTGTGCATTAGAGACAAATAAACACTCACAACACCTGCAAATTCTTATTCACCGCTATGGCTTTATCATCTTTGATTAAGCATTTTAACTCCACCTGTTAATTTAGGCATTACCATTCCAGTGTTTCAATACAAAGTCTTAACTCCTAAAATGAATGACATTGAGCTTTGCCTGCCTTTCTCTGAGTAGAATATGTTTCATTGTACTATGCCTGATTACTTTGATGACTTATTGCATTCCATCTGCACTGAATTTACTACAGTGATTTACTGATGAAGGCAGATAAATCTAAGACAATGTTGACACATACAGCTAAATAACTCACAGATGCTCTGTATCTTCCTAATGGTATTTCTTTTGGTGAAATAGGTTGGGGTTTTATTTGTCCAGGCTCTATAACTGTTCTTTGATGGATGAAACTTCAGGAACTCACGTCAGCAAAAGTGAAATCCTCATATGTTCTTCTTCAGAAAATCTCACAAATTAAATATCAGATTCCTCACTTTAATCTTTAGACAATTAGTCAAACTCTAACAATTACAGCTGGACAAAGGTAATGCATTGTACCCTAGGCTTCATGGCTCAGCCTCAGTTCATCTTCGCCTAGTTCACAATTTTTTGACTACATAATAGGCAAAGTTCATCACTTTGATGGCATTTTACTCCTGTGCTTTGAGCTTTACATTAGCTACCAACCATGGCCAGATTTATTTTCACAGTTCTCTTTTTGATAATTTATTCCAGAATCCTGTCAACCTACCTTCAAACATTTTTGGTTCATTATGTCCCATCTTGCTTTATGAGGGGATGCAATTGATTCTCAGGATGTTCCTAGAAACATCAGGAAACCATTCATTTGCACCACTCATTACCTAGCTGGATTTAAGTATGCAGTTCTGAGACATCTTTTAGGAGGACCCTTATATGCCATTTTATTTAGGTGCAGTACTTCAGTTTATTCTGAATATTCAAAATATGTCTCATGGTTTCAGTATTTTATTTCATTACTAATTTAATTAAATTGTTATCTTACACTTTGCTGTGGTCAGTTATGGTTGTGATATATTTTGTGATATATCAGTGTCTAGCTTTAAGAACTTAGGTTAGTAAACTTGCTTTTTACCAGCTCTAGCATAACAGCAATATGATATTTGGCCTTTGCCTTCCTAACATATAAATTGTCACCTAAATGTATACTGCTAGTGGTTGTAATTCACTTGCTTGAATCCTGACTGCTCACAGACCATAGTCTTGCAGCCAGGACCCCATTTTCTAGTCAAGTCACACAGGCTGCCCTTCAAAAATATATTCAGTTTTAAGCAATGAGAAAGAGTTGCTATGGGAGTAAGTGAGCAAATGAAAGTTTTGGATGAGGGTTCAGGAATAAGATTTGGGGGTTAGGGAGCCAGTGAGAGTTTTACATTAGGGAGCAAAGATTGAGGTTAGGGTTATAGAGTTACTGGGAGATTCATGGTTATGATTATGGAAAGGTTTTGGGATTAGGATTAAAGAGAGACTACTAGTTTTAAATTTAGGAAGTATGGTTTGAGATTAGGATTGGGATACATCTGGGAGTATTAGGTTTATGGAATAAAATTTGAAATTAGGGTTTGGAAGTGAGTAGGAGTTTTAGGAATAAAGCGAAAGGTTGGGGATTTGGCTTAGAGTGTGAACGTGCGATTTACAGTTAAAGTAGGAAGTTTAAGATTAGGATTGGGGATAAGTAGAACTTCAGGGTTAAAGATAGGGTTCTGAGCAGTCACATAGCTGAAATAGGATCAAACTGCTAGGAGGTATGGTACTTGATGTTACAGATAAGTGGCAGTGCGAAGGGAAGCCATGAGTTAATGGCGCACAGACACCTGTAGTCATTACACTTTGGAATAAAAACCATCCTCAGTAGGAGTCAGTAAATCCAGATTTACCTTAATATCCTGCCAAATGATTGTGACCCATTCATGTTTCCAGAGCATGTGCAGTGAGTTAAGAGCTGGTTAATGAATAGAAAAAGTAGGGTTAAAATTGCTTGTGAATTATCTGATTATAAAATTGTCAACAAAGGAGTGCTACAGGGTTTGGTTTTGGGACCATTACGGCTTAATATTTTATGTCCATAATAGATATAAATGACAGTTTTGGACTGGAAAATTTGCTGATGAACCAAGATTAACAGCATTCTAACCAGTGTTATTGATCATAGGTTCATAGGCTCATAGGTTGGTACTAGGCTATCGGCCCTAGGGCCTATGCAAGCCTAGCCATAACAATTCCCTGGATATTTCTTCCCACAATATTTACTTCTCCAGATGAGACTGTAACACTTTGTAGACTATTTGGAAAATTGGTCAAAGGACAGAAGTGTTTGTTTTAATGGAAATAAGTATAATGTTATTTATAATGGTGTGAAGAACAGTAAATAACCTTATACACTAGATAACATTATTCTTAAACATACAGAGGTAACCAAGGACACAGGTTTCTGTGTGGAAAATAATATTGGGTTTGATCAAAACATAATAAATCTGGTTAGAAGATGTTACAATTCTGTGACATTTGTTTGGTACAGTGCCTAGTAGGAACATTATATACTGCTTCTTTTATATAAAACTTTGGTTAGGCTAATCAGTGAATACTGTGGTTAAGAATGTATCTATAATAAAATTCAGTTGAGAAGACTTGAAAGACTACAGAGAACTTTCACAAGGCAGGTAGCTAGCTGGAGACATATAAGTTATAGGAATAGGCTAAGGGTACTCAGATTATTCTGTTTGGTGCAGGTACTAGTGATTTAATGTTAATGTATAAATGTTACAGTAGTGAAGTATTGGCTGCTTGTATTGTGGTATCATTAAAAAAAAAAAAAACATAACATTGACATGTGATAGCATAGTGCTGGTTGATGTACCAAAATATTCTTTAAACTTAAAACAGAACTTTTTTTTAAGAAGGTGGCTATGAAATATATTTACTTTATCTGTTAGAGCTGCCCCTAGCCTGGAATGTTTTAAACGTTTACTAGACTGTTAGGTGGGAGATGTGGTATTTGTGAATCAGAAACTGAATGGAGGCAAGTTCCTCAACGGCCATAGAGTTCCTGATTCTTTTTTTACTACTATATTGTAACATTGTAGAGTGTTGGCAGGCTTGACACACAAAGCATTTCTCACATCATCTCTCTTACACACACACACACACACACACACACACACTTATATACACACACATGCACACACACACACACACACACACACACACACACACACACACACACACACACACACACACACGTACACAAACGTGCACGCATGCACACATACATACACATGATGACATAGTTTAAGCTGACTTCTTCAGTAAAGAAAAGAGCATCCTTAATTAGTCTTGAAGAAAACTTTGTGGCAAAATTCATGGAGGGAAGATCAAGACGTCTCTTATGAAGAATTTTTGGATGACAGACTTGAGCTGCAGAAAGCCGGTGGCTGACAGAACTTCTTCTTTCTTCTTGCATGAAACTTTAGCAGCTATTGTAAGACGTGTGCACTTTGTGTACTATTTCTCCAAAGGCAGTATTTAGATCGAAATGGTCAGCTGATAAAACTTGCTAGCAAGACATGTGGCATTCTCCCAAGATCAGGCTCTTTTTTCAATATTTAGTAAACCGTCAGCAGGAATGACATTACCCATAATATGTTATTCAGGAATGACATTACCCATAATATGTTATTCATGTGCTGTGATCTGATGCCCCCGGGTGTGGGTTTTACTGCTTTCCCTGGGAGCAAACATAACAGAACTTGTGGGAATATTTTCAGCAGCAGGCCCAAGATTTTGATTAATTCCCTTTTGTTTCTGTCTGCAAGAATAGCTACAAATGAAGGGGTGCTTCAGAGGCAAGAATTCCCGTTTCACTGCGTGGTTAATAAAACAGCTTTTTACTTTTCTTGTTCAAAAAGCTGGTATTTGACAAGCTGCATTTTTCTTTCAACATTTCTTATTAAGCTGACAGCATTTGACAGAAAGTATGCAATGTCTTCTTTCTATTAAGTAAATTATGGTTAAGGCAAATACCTGTGAGATTTCATATGCTGCAGTTTGTTTCTTAAATTATGCAGGAAGGCTGTATCATCGGTTTTACATATTTGTCCTGCTTATTTTATATTGCTAGAATTTAGTCTGGTAAGGTCTGCTATAGCAGTGTTGAAGTAAAGAAGCCATTCTTGATAAGTTATTTACCACAGCAGGTAAAAAGGAAAACAGTCTGACAATTTCTTGTAATGTGTTAAATCTAAACTATGTCATAAATAGGCAGACACTGTTGTTAAAGTTTAAGAGTCAGAAGGGGTCTGAGAGACATTATCACACGAATCAAGATATGTGTGTCACAGGAGCCGCAAAAAGAAAAGTGTGCTTAGGTTACAGGGAAGCACACAGTTCCTTTCTGCTATCAAACATGGGAATTTATGTTAATAAATAAGAATCTGCCCTGAAAGGAGTTCTGCTTGCACAGATGAATGAAAGCAGAAAGTGCTTCAGGCATTCTAATAAGAGTATAGTTTAATGCTGTTTCGCAAATAAAAATTGCCTTACTTTCTTTCAAACACTGAACAAACACCTACTGGCTTGAAAAGAATAAATAAATACCCCAACATAATTCTGGACAGAGAAAGAAACATAACTTTGAAAGCTTACTTAGCAAGCCTGGTCCATAGAATTTACAGCTACGTACAAGTTCAGTAGAGAATTTTGTCAGTGAGATATTGGGAAGTGACAAGATCTTATTTAATATAAAATAGTTATGCTATTTCAGGGATGAGAAGATATACAATAAGTTACTCTCAGCTATATCAGCATATATTTGTGAATCATTCAAAACTATTGTGTAAACACAGAATATAAACATTTCTCTGCCACTTAGAAGTAGAATGGAAAGACTATTGGGATGTTTTGGATGGTTTCTAGATAGTAACATGAGCCATTAACTTGCTGTCCAAAGTTCTGACTATGTGATGCTATTAATCACTGGTGACATAGAGGTGGCATTAGATAAAAGCTCATAACTGTTGGAGATGTCAGAATACTCAAGACATCCTTGTCCTTCTGCCATAGAATTGCTTTGTACTGCCATCAGAAACATTTTCATATGCTTCGGTTTCTTTTACCATACCTGCTAACTCTCTTACCCTGACATTGACCATGCACATTCATTTCCCACTGGGGCAAAAGCCTAACTTGGTCATGGTGCAGATATCATCCAGCAGCCAAAATGGATTTTCCATTTTCTTGACCCTTACCCTTCCATAGCATGTTACTTGCAAATTTACAGATGCAAAAGTCTGTTATGCCTTCCCGTCTGAATTCTTACGCATGTCTCATGAAGGCTTCTGTGCAGATGAGCTTAGCACAACCAAGTACATATTCCACAACTGGTTTACTATCACAATTGCGCAAATCGGTTTTACAAGTAATGACTTAGTCGAACCTAAATGCAACAAATGTGCATAGCATTCGCTCACAACTCCAAATGCGGTAATGTCAGTATGTCAAAATCAAAAGCCCCCTCTGCATCCCCCACAGCCCCTGCTAATTATATATTCTGACACAACTGTGAGGAAAAGGTTACTTTTCCTGATTCCCACTGAAGTGCGATCCACTTAAAACAGCGACGCTAAAAACCGTGAATGCAAGCTACATGTTGATGTTTCAGAGGCAACTTGATTTCCACTCACAATTTTAAAGTTTTGCACCTTTACCCTCCACCTTATGAATGACAGTAAGGTGGCTTTCAAACATTTAGTAGTAAACCTCCACAACCATATGTTACATGACACACTCCTCTCTATATCTTTCTCCCTCTCTCTATTTCTCTCTCTCGCTCTCTCTCTCTGTAGAAGGTACTGTCACTACAGTCTGTTGGACCACCTCCCCCTCACAGGATGAGGAAGCCAGCACTGGTCTCCCACTTCACCCTCAATTGTCAATTCCTCCATCATCCAGGTTCAGTCCTTTTGGTTACAGTCAGGGTTTTATCATCTGAGACAGGGAGCCAACTCCAGTTTTATCTGCTCTAAACCAATGATCAGCTCCATAACTACATGAACGAAACATTATATTGCTTCAGCTGAGTTCAGACTTACTCACCAAAGATTGATCTGATTCACATCCCGTATCAAGAGTGGCCTCTCAAGGCTCTGTACTCACTTCCTTCAGTTCATATTTCATGTAGGATCTAACTTCTTGTAAGGAATCCTGAAATGTGTGAGTGCATACAGAGATGATGCAAAAACTGGTAAATGTGGTATAAATGATTTTTAAGAACACTTGACAGTGCATGTTTCTGCTTTATGAATATGCTGCATATAAACATACATGTCAGTGTAAGCTTTTCTCTTGTCACAAACTGTATTTTGTCTTATACTATTTGAAATTGGGGGGTACTCTTCCCATCCTCTGCCTACTTCTTAACATTCATGAGTGTGGTTAAGGAGTCTACTGGTAGTATGGGGATATATTTTGCTGAAAATATAAATTACAGTTAAATTTTGTTTCAATAAATAGTAAACATTACTAGTTCTAAACTAAATTATCATTATTACTGAATGATTTTGCGCAAGATAAAAAAAAGTCTCACCATCACTCAATAGTTCCTTGGCAGTCTGACAATCAGCAAGTAGCAACTATGCTTTTGTTGGTGTTTACATGCTTATTCAAATCAATTCCTTTGTGACATCAAAGATTTTAGTACACTAACACTGACTGACAAGAATTACATCAGTAATGCTTTCCATCTTCCCTAGCATCTGCTGTTCGTTTGCCTTCAGTCTTTCCCACGATCAGTGGTTTCTCTAGTAAATCCTGTCTTTGTATTATGTGACTAAGATAGTTGAGTTTTAGTTTTACAATCATGTATTCCAATAAACAGCCTGCATTTACTTCCTTAATTATCGGCTGATTCGATCTTCATGCAGTCCAAAAAACCCTCAAAAGTCTTCTCCAACACCATAGGTGAAAAGTACACATCCTCACTTATAATCCAGCTTTCAGTCATATCTTCTTACAAGGGAAACCATACATTTACATATACAGTCCCATGTTCACAGTGTTGTGTCTTTGTTCTTTCAGATCTTATGCAGATTTCCTAAGGCTTACATTCCAAAAAAAATCATCTTTTAATTTAATAGCTGCAATCATAATCTGCAGATATGTTTGAATCCAGATAGATTAAATCTATCACTGCCTCCACTTTTTCTCCATCTACTTGCAAATAATTAATAGAACTATTGTTATAATTATAAAGCCAGATTCAATAAAGCTGACACAGTTTGTTTACGCTGTGTGTGCAGCATGGTGTGACGTACACATGTTAGCAGACTGTTTTGGATTCAGTAAGTGGCTGCACACTGTGTGTAAAGCCGCACAGAGCCGCGCAAACAAGGTAAACACTGTGGTCTGCTAATTACAGCATAAGCAGCTGAATTGTATGCTAATCCAACAAGCTGTACAGCAACTGTGTAGACTCAGTGCTGGTTTTCCCTGCGAATTCCAAAACCTATTGGAATGCAGCAACGGAAAGGAGTCTACACAGAAACAATGTTAGGGGCTGCTGTTGCTTTAATACATGTGTATGTACAACAGGCTGACGTCTATGCTGCTACTGCAGCCAATAGACCACGGACAAGAAGGAGAAGAGTTTTTAGACCCTGGTTAACTTGGCATAAGGTGGAAATTGCAGAGTGCTACAGGGTTGATAGAGACACACTACAGGAACTCTGCAACCTCTGTTGTCCTCAACTCAGCTCCAGGACAAACTGAAGGGAACCCATCCCATTGGAGACTAAGGTATGTGTAGCATTTATAATTTTAGTTACAGGTACCTTTCAGAGAGCAACAGGGGACATGCTGGGGTTGTCACAGGCATTAGCATCTAGGATCTTCCATCATTTCCTGAATGATAGGCTCCAACTTGCCAGTGACCACATATATTTTCCCCATACTCATGAGGACAGGGCTAGAGATATGCAGGGGTTTTGCCCTGTAACACACTACCCTGAAGTACTTGGTGCCATAGATTGCATACATGTAGAAATTAAGGCACCCCTAGGGAACAGACAAGGCTCTACATAAATAGAAAGGGCTTACACTCTATTAACTGCCAAGTCATGTGTAATGCAAAAAGAATCATCTTGAACATGTGTGCAGGCAACCCAGGCAGTTACCATGACTTCCATATCTGGCACACCTCCCAGCTGTATCAGATATTCACTATGGGGGGATATCTCACCAGGTAATTTACTGGGGGATGCAAGTTATGTACTGGAACTGTGACTGATGATGCCCATCTGAAATACACACACACCTACTGAAGAATGCCATAATGAGGCACATGCTCAAACCAGAAATATCACAGAGCATGTGTTTGGCTGCTGACATCATGGTTTCAGTGCCTAGATACATCTAGGGAAGTTCTGCAATACAATCCATTGATATGTATTGAAATATTCACTGTATGTGCCATGCTAAACAACATGATCCTGAGAAAACAGGTTCATCAGCATCAACAAGGGGAAGGGGCACACATCCCATCACCAATGGCAAGGTCACCACAGTCACACGCAGGTGAAGAGTCATAGGGGGAACCAACAGCTGCTGTGTGTGTAGGCAGATGTTGACATGCTCAATATGTCCTTGCATTGGCTAAGAGACAACGCATAGCACACTCACTCATCACCTAGGGCCCTAAAACCTTCTTCTTATGCACATACATATAGTAGCATTGATGCCAGGCAACTCTCTTAACCTTTCCCTACCAATGTAATGGCTGTGCACTGCTTGCATCAGACAGAGTCAACCCTGAACTAAATTGCTGGGTTTATAAAGTAAGTGCTGAACCTGGAGTGTATTGTGTAATAATATGAATGACTAGCTTATCCTTGAATGTTGTTATTTGGTAGTGTAAGCAACTAAAAGATGGATAACTTGTACAGAAATGACCTTAACATGTGACAGAAGATACCTACATGACATAAATGTGTCCATTATTAAGTAGTAGTTCTCAGGCATCAAAGATTTGCACAGTCATATATCCTAAAAGTACTGATGGTAACCAAATGCCCTTAGTTTAGCACCAAACATTGGTACTAGAAAATCATTAAAGACAGAAGTTAGACAGTAATGAGACACCTTTCAGTTTCAGACTTTATAACCATCACAAGGTAATTAAAAATACTGATGCAAAAAAGTTTGATGCTATCATCTGTCTAACTTTCAAAGACCACTATAAGTCTAAGGGAAAATTGCCAATTCAGCACCACAAATGCAGATATACTAAGCAGTCAGCTATGAACCCTGTGCATCAAACAAAAAGCTTATGTTTCACTGACTTCAAAAGATAGAAAACGGGTATGGCACAGTTATTATTACTTGGACAGGGTGTTGTGTGGGGGGCAGGAAGCCCATGCTGACACAAAAGGTTGGTGAGTGTGTGTGTGAGTAAGAAAGAGAAACAGGCAGACATTCGGATAAAGTAACAAATGTCCAATGAGACAAAATGAGCTTTAAGCTTCATGGCTGAACCATGTAACTGCTGTGTGCATCTGTATGTGTCCTCCATGTGAAACTGGTGTGTGAGTGTCTGCATGAACACAGCCAAGCTCTGTGTTAGCTCTACATCTTGGTATGTTGGACAGGTGTGAGCCATGCATGGTAGAGGTGGCAGTTCATCGTTGTCATACCCAACCATGAGAACTGGCTCTGCCAGAAGTTGCACTGGCACATCCATTCCCAAAGTCAGATGCACTGCTGCTACCTGAACATAACTGATGTTAGCCGGATGAGCTCCCCTCATAACGATGTCCAGGACCAGACCCCATGGCCTGTCATGTCTGGGTGTGGACAGCTCAACCACTGATGGAGCAGTGGAAGTACTGCCACTATGGGAGCATGATTGGTCATCGCCACATTGGCTAACAGCAGATAATGTGGTTGATTTATGCCCATGAGGATACCATCCCCCTCCCAGCAGACATTCCATCACAGACATCAGCTGTTCCAAAGTGTCATTCATCTGATCCATTGAATTGACAACATAGTGGAGGGAGTCACACATGTCAGCCTGTGCCACATCTACAACCCTAGCATTTCTCAGGAGGACCTATGGGAAAGTGCCTGTGCCTCCATGATGGCCCTAAACATATGTTGAGTGGCACAGGAAGAGACACCTGAATCAGATGAAGGGTGGACAGTAGGCCTCTTCCGAGTACCCCTAACAATCATCCTGCATGACACCTCACCCACACTTTGGCTATGGCCAGAGTCAACAGGCACTAAAGCCACAGTAACCACACTTCCCTGAGCAATTGTCTCACCCTCCATCTGTCCAGTATCTGAGTGCTCACTGGAATGGGTAAGCACAGGCTTACTAGCTGTGTCCACTGGAATTACAGAGGATGTCTGTATGTCAACCTCAGTGACAGATTCAACTTCTGCACCACCACCCCCCCCCCGACTGTGCCTCTCTTTGGCCACCATCATCATCAGAGTATGCTGATACTCTGACATCAGGTGGTAGAAGTCTCACACTTCCACTGTCAGGAACACCTGTGATAATAAGCAACAAACACAGGAAAAAATTAATACATACACTACCATAGTCCAATATATGCTAACAAACTAACATTGGTGCCATTATTACAGATAGTACAGCAATGCACACAACGATCCTGATACCAACATCACACACTAAATACTTCTTTCAACTGCTTATCATTACTGACATAAAAATGTTTAGCTTACTATGTGCAGATGATAGCCTGCTCCCTATGCTGGATGGTCGTGGAAGAAGTTAAGCAAAAGGTAAGGACAACATAATCACAGTTAACAGCAACACAAGGAGTAAAAGTTGTTAACCTTTATATGTCCATTAACTATATGTTCAACAATAACTCAGATAACAAGTCCAACCTAAGCCCCATGTGTAATCAATCAGAATATGTTGGTAAATGTAGCAATCTACAATTCCCCCCAACCAATTTCTTGTTAAACAAAACTAACATACTGATGTAAATATTTTACCATACAAGAGTATTTAACAACTAAGATACATAAGCCTACCTGAAAGCTCCTCCTGGGATATAGTTGCTGTCCCTAAAACGGTAGCACCAATGTCAAGGACATGCTGTTATGCAGTTTCATGGGAACTGGCTGGATCCCGGAGAAGTGGACAGGAACTCTTCATTTGCTGTTAATGGTGGGTCTGTAGCAGCCCCCCCCCCACCCAGTACCCATCCAATCACGAGCCACTGCAGTTGCTCTCCTCCGTTCAGATGAGATAATGTCAGTGACCCTGTGGTGCACCTGATCATATGTCCTGCTTTTGCTAGCTACTATATTGACGTCTGCAACTATCTGCTGCCAAATTTGTATTCTGCCTGACATATCTCCACATCTGCTCTCAAGCAGAAAGGCACCACGTTGCCTAAAAGCTTCCACAATGCCCTGATTCTCAGGGTCACTGAATGTTGGTTTTGGAGATTGAGACACCTGAGTGCCATATTCTTAGGTGTCCTAAAAGACAGCTGAAGGATAATGCCCATACATATCATGTAACTAAAAAACATCTGTTCCCAGATAAAACAGAAAGTAGCATTTCAGTATTACCTGCTGGAGAAACATAAAACAGTCTAGATATTTGGAATGTGAACAACAGGAATTTTGTGGTTATAACCAAACATGAATACCAGTGGTCCAACCGTCCCAAAAACCTTAATGAACAGAAAGCTTTCAAGCATTACAGACTCTTCTTCAGTGTAAATAAAAACAGCCAATAACACTCAGTTTAAATAGTTACAGCAAATTACAGTTCACAATAATCACATGACACAATAAAAAGAAAAAAGTGACAGTTTCTTGCTAATTACTAAAATATAATTCATAATATACAAATTTAAATATAACATATAAATAAATAAAAAGTATATATAGTATATACTATATGCAAAAGGTTTTAAGTAACATACATTTGTCTTTCATTTAATAAGGGTTTTATACTATTCAAGGTGTTCAAACCAGGTGGATGGTCTGTGCTTAAATAATTAATCTATTTACATAATTCTATCTCGGTTTTCTTGGTTTAATCATCCCCTCCATTATTAGGAAAGACTCTCTGTAAAACTCTGAATTTAAATACATGATCATTCCCACTAATTAAAATATGCATATCTAATGCATTAGGTTCATCTTTTCTCCATATCTCAGAGTTGTGAGAGGAAATTCTATCCTTAAGTTATGATAGGTCTTACAAATATAAAAACATTGACATTTCTCACAGTTAACCAAATAAATAACGTTTCCAGTTGTACACATGGCAAACACATTAAAAACAAGGATACACTGTGAGATTGGGTGTAAAAATTCATTAGAAGGATTTATATACTTACAGAATATAAAATTATAACATGGAAGGGTATTCTTCTTATTAATAGATCTACCTACTCCTTTATTATAATTAAAATCTGAAAGTATATGAATCCTTCACATTCTTCCTCACCTTCAGGTTTCCTAGTTTCACGGTTGACTTTTTATGGTGTAGATTAAGTGCTGTTAGCACTGTGAAGATTCAAATGATGTGCAAACTCATTAGAATTGCTGAATCTCAAATGCTTGGCTCCATGTCACAGATGTAAATACAGTACAGGCACCCCTTCAGTGTTTATTGCTAATGGCCTTACAAAAAGCAAACCACTGGAGAAGCTACACGATATAGTCCAGAAGGCTTTATTGAATAAAATTAACGCCAACAAAATAGATAACTCATTTTCATCTAAATTAAGTCAGACTTCATCAGAAAAAAGTGGTTAAACCATCACGTTCCTTAAAAAGCAAATTTAAAAAGTTTTAAACCAATCCAATGGTACCAATTAGTTTAAACCATTCCAAAATTACATAATAATTAAATAAACTTCTATAATGTCTAAAATGTTGGTTTTCGAAAGTCAAGAACAATCAATATACATTTAATCAAATAACAAGAACATTTAAATGTTATAAATATGAAAAATATATACATATAAAAAGTGTTTGTATGTGTAAAAATGTTATAAGTTTAAAACAGCATTATGAGTTTAAAACAGAATATAAATGCTACCATTTAGTGGTCAAAAAATAAACTACATTCAAAGGGACAATGAAAAGTAAGATACACAGATATCCAATAGAGAGATACTAAAATGTAAATTTTAAATAAGTCACTTTGTAACATAATAAATGGTAAATAGTGAGTCACAGTTTAGCTGCCCTGAGCTTTAAAAGGGGAACAATACTAATATGTTCATTAAGCCCCGGTGGTCTCCCAGAATCAAGGGTGACCTGCCAAAAGAGTTACCAATATTCTCAATGGGCCTCCCAAGGGCTATCTCAAATGTCCATAGGAACTTGCTCAACCACAAAAAAATGCAAAATTGGCACATATACAAGTCAAAGTGTGCTTGTGCAAGGCATTTTTCTCATTAGATGTCCTGATGTCATAGTAGTGCTCGTATATACACTTCCTCAACCTACGCTCTGTTTTTCCTATATAAAATGTCTGGCATAGCAAACAGGAAGCCAAATACATGACACCACTAGTGTTGTAGTTGGAAAAGGAACTACTAATAATGTCCCTCCTTCTGCTAATGATGTGTACTTTGTCACAATTAGCAATCTGCACACATTGTGCACAAGCTCCACACTTATAGGTACCTTTTTCTTACCTCCAGTCCCCCCAAAGTATGAGATGTGGCACTCAAAAAGGTCCTTGAGGTTCCTACCCTTCTTATATACAAAATTCAAGGGTTCTTTCCCGAAAGTGTTCAAATCTGTAAAATTACGGAATTTCTCCCATCCCCTGTTTATGGTATGTCTCATCAAAGGGGCATTACCTTCACAATCCATATGGAAAATCCTATTAAACAGTTTACCATTGACAACTTTTTGAGTAGTAGAAGTCTTTAAAGGACCCTTCCCTAACAATGGAAAATAAAGTTCAACTCTCTTTTGTGAAACTTCGTCCCTGAGCTTTCTTACCAAACTGGGTGGATATCCCCATTCGTAAAAATTATTTTCCAATGTATTACATGTGGTTTCAGTTTGGTTTCATTATTAGAGGTCAAACGACTCACTCTAATAAACTACCCCTTGACAATCCCTATTTTTTGATGAAGGGTATCCATTCAGACCATTTGCAAGTGATACTGTGTTTGATGGAGATTGTGTTAAAAAATAATTTTTTGTTTTTGCTGGTGAATTTTTTCAACTGACCACAGATGTTGTAATGGGAGCCCATTGTGCCCCGACCTATGCGAATATTATATTGTCATGGTGGGAAAGAAAGTTTGCTTTGGGTTCTGAATTTAAGGGATGCTGGTCCTTTTATAAGAGATTTTTGGATGGTATCTGTCTTTTTTGGAAGACTCTGAGGACCAACTGCGAAGGTTTTCGACTTTCTTGGAAGCACTACTAATTTTTTGGCTTTTACACACAAGGTTTCAGATGACAGAATGGACTACTTTGATGTGAGTATTCACAAGGTAGATCAAGGTTCTAGGTCTACTGTTTTTTGTAAAGACATTTTCTCCAACTCATACTTGCACTTTTGTAGTGCACACCCTTTACACCAAAAAATAAGGATTGTCAAGGGGCAGTTTATTAGAGTGAGTCGTTTGACCTCTAATAATGAAACTGAATTGAAGCCAAATGTAATATAGTGGAAAAAAAATTTTACGAATGGGGATATCCCCCCAATTTGGTAAAAAAGCTCAGGGACGAAGTTTCACAAAAAAGAGTTGAACTTTATTTTCCCTTGTTAGGGAAGGGTCCTTTAGAGACTTATACTACTCAAAAAGTAGATGATGGTAAATTGATTAAAAGGATTTTCCCTATGGATTTTGGAGGTAATGCCCCTTTGGTGAGACATACCATAAACAGGGGATGGGAGAAATTCCTTAATTTTACAGATTTGAACACTTTGGGGAAAGAACCCTTGAATTTTGTATATAGGAAGGGTAGGAACCTCAAGGACCTTTTTGAGTGCCACATCTCATACTTTGGGGGGACTGGAGGTAAGAAAAAGGTACCTATAAGTGTGGAGCTTGTGCACAATGTGTGCAGATTGCTAATTGTGACAAAGTACACATCGTTAGCAGAAGGAGGGAGATTATTAGTAGTTCCTTTTCCAACTACAACACTAGTGGTGTCATGTATTTGGCTTCCTGTTTGCTATGCCAGACATTTTATATAGGAAAAACAGAGTGTAGGTTGAGGAAGCGTATACTCGAGCACTACTATGACATCAGGACATCTAATGAGAAAAATGCCTTGTACAAGCACACTTTGACTTGTATAGGTGCCAATTTTGCATTTTTTGTGGTTGAGCAAGTTCCTATGGACATTTGAGGTAGCCCTTGGGAGGCCCGTTGAGAATATCGGTAACTCTATTGGCAGGTTACCCTTGATTCTGGGAGACCACTGGGGCTTAATGAACATATTAGTATTGTTCCCCTTTTAAAGCTCAGGGCAGCTAAACTGTGACTCACTATTTACCATTTATTATGTTACAAAGTGACCTATCTAAAATTTACATTTTACTATCTCTCTATTGGATATCTATTTATATTACTTTTCATTGTCCCTTTGAATGTAGTTTATTTTTGGCCACTAGGTGGTAGCATTTATATTCTGTTTTAAACTCATAATCCTGTTTTAAATTTATAATGTTTTTACACATACAAAAAACGTTTTATATGTATATATTTTTCATATCTATAACATTTAAATGTTCTTCTTATTTGATTAAATGTATATTGATTGTTCTTGACCTTCAAAAACCAAAATTTTAGACATTATAGAAGTTTATTTAATTATTATGTAATTTTGGAATGGTTTAAACTAATTGGTACCATTGGATTGGTTTAAAACTTTTTAAATTTGCTTTTTAAGGAACGTGATGGTTTAACCACTGTTATCTGATGAAGTCTGACAGTTTGGATGAAAATGAGTTATCCATTTTGTTGGCGTTAATTTTATTCAATAAAGCCTTCTGGACTATATCGTGCAGCTTCTCCAGTTGTGTGCTTTTTGTATGGTTCTTGGTTTTACTGGCACACTTTCCTAGGATTTGTGTTTGTTGCTAATGGATTGCAACTCTGAATGATTACTGGTATGGAGAAGGAAAGCACAACAGCAATGCAGACTGCCCTGCCTTCAGTGGGTGTGTTAGATTGGACTTGCAAAGTGTATATAAGTAATTTTATCAAGTTTGGAAATGTAAGTAAGCAGCATACAAGTCACAGGTTCTGTTCATTAACATCCAATCTCCCCTCCATTTGTTGACAACTGTATATTATTTCCACTTAATATCGTCACACAGTTTAAGGACAGTGATACAGAATGCCTTTCAGATTGCATGTCTCAGATTACTGGTCAGATAAGACAAGAATAAGCAATAAACACAGATAGGTTAAGACAGAGCTGCATTTTTTCAAGCAATAGTGATAAATGGTTGTGTGATCACTCAGCACACTGCATCCAAAATTTATACATATACAAATAACTGTTATGTAGTTTCCTAGTACCGTGGATGATGTTGCAGTTGGTTGTATGCAGAATGATTTCAGTTCCCTGCTGTAAAGCTGTTTGTATGGCAAAGAGGGATAAGGCACACTTACTGTGTACTGAAGGCTCATTGGAGTGAGAGTTCATATCAAACATTTTGTAGTGTTTATATCATAGGCTGCTTTTCTTCATTTGAACGGCTTTTCCCTATTATTACTTTGTGGGGGGCAGTGGTTGTGTGGTGTATGGCTTAGTGTCAACAAGAAAAATGGAGAAAATTAATATCAGGTTTGGCAATGGTTATCTCATTTGCATGATGCTTAGTAGTGTGCAAACCCAGACTAGTGGCCCACACAGGAAGCAGAGAGAATGCCCGCAGAGCACCTGCAGACAAGATATCTATAAAAATTAAAAATTAAAAAGATTAAGATTAAGATGTATAGTTATCCCCTTTGGGAAAAACATGTACTCATGAATTACCACATGGGTGGGAGTACACTAAACATCGAAAGTGTGATGAGAAACTTAGGGACGCAGGTGGACAGTGGTCTCAACTTTGATAACCATATCACCACAACAGTCAGGAAATCCTTCTATGTGGCACACCTCATCACTAAGGGCTTTTCATCCAGAAAAAATTAGGTCATTGTCCCACTGTAATCATCTCTCATTAGACCCATTATAGAGTACAATGCCCCATTTGGTATGTACCTCACAAGACATCTGCAACAGCTGGAAAGGCCACAGAAATACCTCACTAAAAGAATCACAGGCCTAAAGCAGATGCCCTATGCTGACCATCTGAAAAAACTTCAGCCATACTCTGTGACATATTGTCTACTCAGAGGTGATCTCTGCTTAACATACAAGGCCATGTCAAACCCTGAGCTGTTGGACATGCTCCACTTAAAGAAATCCCAATCCCTCAGAGCCACATGCTCCATAGGTTCATAGGTTCAAAGGTAGGTACTAGGTTATCAGCCCAAGGGCCTATGTAAGCCTAGCCAACAAGTTTCCCTGGCTTACACCACCCAAGAAAGATATTTTCCTGTGCCACTGTTGAGCAGAGACACAAAAGTGATCCCCAGGGTATATTTCCTATTTCTCATCCACTCATCAAGATTTTTCTTGAAGAGTGCTAATGAAGAACTTTGCTTGACATAGATGGGTAGCCTGTTCCAGAGTATGGGAAGTCTCTGGGACAGGAATCTATCCTTCCAGCATGTCCTGTTTATTGTGGTGACAAGGTTTAGGTCCCTAGAGCATGTAGCTCGCAGGTATTGGGATTTCTTTAGGTGTAGCATGTCCAACAGCTCTGGGTTTGACATAGCTTTATATGTTAGGCAGAGATCAACTCAGAGTAGGCGATATGCTATGGAGTAAAGCTGGAGTTTTTTCAGGCAGTCAGTGTAGGGCATTTGTTGGAGGCCAGTAATCCTCTTTGTGGGGTACTTCTGTGGCTTTTTCATCTGCTGCAGATGTCTTGTGAGGTACATTCCAAAAGGGGCATTGTACTCTATAATGGGTCCAATGAGTGTCAATTAGAGGGGAACAATTACCTCTTTTTTTCCTGGATGAGAACCCTTTTATGATGAGGTTTGCCACATAGAAGGACTTCCTGACTACTGTGGCAATGGGACTATCAAAGGAGAGACTACTATCCACCTGGGTCCCAAGGTCTCTTATCACACATTCTGTGTTAAGTAGATTGCTGCCTATGTGGTAGTTCATGGGTACAGAGTTTTTACCAAAAGTGATGACACTGCACTTTTTGACATTGAGCTTGAGGCCATGGCTCTGACACTAGGCACCTGTCTCAGCAAGGCCCTTCGGTAGGATGTCCACATCATTTGGGGACTTGACTATGGCTCCTAGTTTGCAGTCATCTGCAGACTTCGTTAGCCAGAAGCCTTCTGTGTTAGCCTCTACTTCAGAGAAGTAGATACCAAACAGGAGAGGACCCAGGACGGAACCCTGTTGTACTCCACTTGTCACTGCTTTGAGGTCAGATTTGGAGTCTGCAACTTTTACAGTGTGGGTTCTATCAGTAAGCCAGTTGGCAACCCATCTTGTGACATAGGGATTTATACCTAGTTTAGTGAGTTTAGCTATAATTCCAGAATGGCTGATGGTGTTGAAAGCCTTGGCGAGGTCAAGATAGGCTGTGTGAACCACCTTACCCTCCTCTACAGCTTTGGTGTCTGCCTCAAAGAAGTTGATCAGGCTCAGGAGGCATGATCTGCCTTTCACAAACCCGAACTTGGTGGGATCCAGAGATTGGAGGTTACCAGTGTCTTTGTTTATGAGTTCCATGATGATACATTCCATGGCCTTGCAAACCAGGCTCGTCAGGCTAATAGGTCGATAGTTCCTGGGATCAGTGGTGGCTCCCCCTTTGTGGAGTGGGATAACTGTTGCTGTGCACCATTCAGTGGGTACAAAGCCTGATGCACAGCTATTATTGAACATGGGGCTTAAGTGGGGAGCCAGTTCATTCTGAAATTCATGTAAAACGCAGCCTGGGATGTTGTCCAGTCCCATGGATGCTGTGTTTTTGGCTTTAGAGAGTGCAGCTTTTACCTGCATAGTTGTGATTACATGGACTCTGCATTCTTCCTGTATAGATATGGGCCCTTTAGGGGGAGAGGGGGGTAAAGTTAACACTGAACCTATCTGCCAGGATGTTGGCAATATCAGTGTTGCCATCGAGATTCTTGACATAGCTATAGAATGCTTTGTGGTTGTCCTTAGTATTAATGGCGATTTTATTTTCATAGCTAGCTTTGGAGGATCTTATAAGGGATCTCAACTTCTTACTGAGCCTGACCAGGGAGCTCCTTCACTCATGGGATTTTACTCTCTTTTGCAACAGTTTCTTCCTTGTGTTGTACAGTTATTTATGGCAGGGGACCACCAGATTGGCTTCCTTTTTTGGAGGATAGCGTCTTGGTTCTGTTTGGGATAGCACGATCCATGCACTCATGTAAGTGCTTATAGAGTGCATTTGTGTAGAATTCAGCAGTTGTAACTGTATTGTCCATCTTGCATGGGTGTCATGAAGTTCACCACTTCTGTCTTAAGAAGCATGAAGTTGGCTTTGGAGAAATTTTTTACTGTGGTTTCCTTAATGGGGGTGGGGGCAGGATGTGGATATCAAGAGTGATTAGCTTATGGTTGGATCGGACCAACGAGGAGTTGACTTCAGGTGTGGAACACCAGTCACTCATGTTGGTAATGACTAGGTCTAGGATATTGTTGCCCCTGGTGGGGGTGTAGATAAGTTGATCTAGGGCATTGGAGTTTATGAATTCCAGAAAGCGTTGAGCTAAGGATTTGGAACACGAGTAGTTTTCCCAGTTAATGGTGGGGTAGTTGAAGTCATCCATTATTAGGGTGTTTGGTTGAGCACTAATATTTTCCAGTACATCAAGAAAAGAGTAGTGGGAATCCTGGGGCATGGTGGGGGATCTGTAGCAAGCTACAATTTGGATTGCAGTTTTGCCCAGAGTTAGTTGCACTTGGATAACCTCAGATGCATTATGCTGAGCAACTAGCCTGGAGGTGTGGATATCCTTAATGAATATGGACACACCTCCACCTTTGGTGATTCGGTCCAGGTTACATGGCCGAAAAGTGTGGTATGAGTTATAGCCTGGTAGTGCAGGGGTGCTCTCTGGAGCCTTGAACCAGGTCTCAGTCACTGCACAGATATCGATGTTCTCCATTTTAAGAAATGCCTCGAGTGAGTGCATTTTGAGATTTAGACTTCTAGCATTGAGTAGCATTACCCTCAGTTTTTGCTTGCCTGTTCCTGTTACGGTGGTGAATTTGTTATTCGAACCTTGCCTAAAAAAGGCACTATAGGGGCAGCAAGAGCCTTAGCCAGTATCTGGAATTCCAGGGGCGAAAGGTGCAGGCCATCTGTGGCAAAGCATCGTGGTCTGTCGACCATGTCATCCCAAGCAGACAGATACTGGATCCCCTTAGAATGACACCAGAAGCTTAGCCAATTGTTGAAGTCAATCATTTTGTCCTTGTACTGCGGCATCATTCGGGGTGATGGCAGAATGCTACTCAGGGCTAGGGTCATACCTGCCTGGGCTACAAGATTGGAGAGCTCTTCCATGTCGCTTTTCATGTAGTCCAGGCAGGTATGGCTCAGGTCATTCACACTAACATGGTCAATGTCAGAGTCACATGTGTACTTGTTGTGGAGTGACCTGAGTGCGTAGGTTATGTGGCAGATCTTGGCACTTGACAGGCAGCTGACAGTAACCTTCTCCTTGCTTAGTCTGGTAAGTGGGACATCAGTGTGCCTGACTATAGAGTCACCTATAACTAGTGTGTTGGGTACGTTGTTTTGCCTTATTGGCTGTGGTTGAATGGCACACTGTGTCTGTGGGCTATGTGTCATTTGGGTTGTGTTGGGGGATGGAGGTTGCTTGCATTTCTGCTTTGGAGGTCTCTGTTGCTTAGACAGATTATTATTGAGAGCCTCAGCGAATGCTTTTGTGTTACTATGTGTGGATTTTGGTGGTGTAGATTTAGTGAGACTATGTGATGAGTGTGGTGTGATGCAAATGTTTACCTTCTCCTCATGACTGTCAACTTCAGTCTTGGTTGGAGAGAGCTTTACCTCCAGTTTGGCTAGATAAGTGCATCTCTCACAGGTTGTAGTGTTGGGTGGTAGGAGGAGAGGGTTGTCTGTGTACATGAGGCAATTTCTACATTGCCTCAAGATGCCCAGATTCATCAAATAGACAGGAGAGAACACTGGGAGCTGACTCTTGGACAAGCCTGAACAAAAAATTATTTTCCTCTAGATAAGTGAGGAAAGTGAGTACAAGAGCTGTTTTTCTCTAAGCAAGTGAGAAAAGTAAGTAGAAAAACTGTTTTCCTCTAGGTAATGAGGAAGATTGAGTGCTATAGTAATTAGTATCTTATTTAGTGCTTACAAGTTCTAAACAAGTGCTGAGCATGAATAAGCGAATTTAAGTGCTAAAACTAAGAATCCGTATCTGCACTAGACAAGTTACATGACAGAAACAAGTGCAAATGTAGGCTTTCAAATCAGAAAGTTGAGAGAGAAGGAAGAGATTGCCCAAACTGTCAGTAACTACAATTTCTGGGCCAGAACCACTCCTTATGTGGTAGACAGGTTACCTAGTGCTTACCAGTCCCACTGATAAGCTAGAAGGCTTCCCTCCAACACAGAAAGGCTTAGGGGGCTCAGAAGCTTACATACAGTCCTGGATACAGCAAATCTGTATCTGGAACACTAATTACAGGAAAGGTAGGAAACAGGCTTACATTTTTTTTTTTTTTTTTTTTTACTGAAAAGTAGCAAGCAAAAACACTAGTAAAAACAATTCACATGCAGTGCAAGCTAGTACACTTGAGTATGTAGCAATATTAGACCAAACACAGTTTAAAAATGCAATTAAATTAAAAATGACTAAAAGCAAGTGCAAAAAGAGTTTATTAGGTAGAATGTGGTAAAGAGATGGGACTGGGGGAGTGTCCCAGATCAAATCTACATTGGGGCAGGCAACTGCAAAAGCCACCAAATTTAAACTACAAATCAAAAATAAGGAGGGTGGGTGGGACAAAACAGTTTCAACAGAGATCTAAGCAACAACTAACAGTACAAACTCTATAACCAAAAAATTATATTCAGCTCTGTATATTTGCAGATAGTCTGGAAGGCAGTCTCTCTGAACACAGGTTCCAGCAATCAAAAATCCAGGGATCTAAACCTTGTCATCACAATGAACAAAACATGCTGGAGGGATAGATTTCTGACCCAGAGACTCCCCATACTCTGGAATAGACTGCCCATACATGTCAAGCAGAGTGCCTCTTTGGTCCTCTTCAAAAGGAACCTTGATGATTGGATGGGAGATACGAAATTCACCCCGGGGATCACATCAGTTGCCCTGCTAGACAAGGGTCCAGGGAAATAAATATTGTGGGAAGAAATATCCAGGGAATTGTTATGGCTAGGCTTGCATAGGGCCTAGGGCCGATAGCCTAATACCAACCTATGAACTTATGAACCTATTACAGTGTTGCAATTTTTGCTTTCCATCCTGCAACACTGCTAAGAGGCATTACATGGCAGTTAGCAAGGTTCACCAATAGCTGCAGTCATCAAACACCTGCAGACAGGGCACAGACTGCTATTAATTGAAAACAGATGCATTGAATTAATTCTGTTGGGCACTGCACAAACATGTTAAGCAGTGTTGCAAGGCAGTTAACACAGATAACTTAAGAATGAGTAGGAATTTATGGAAACATCACATCACTAGTCCTGTGGCAGCAGGTGTAAGTGTAGGGTTGGAGTACAGATGGTCCTGGGTTCTAGTACAGGATGTGCAACCTATTTTTACTGCTGTGACAGTGCAGATTACCTCAATAAACTGTAAAATAGACAAGTGGTATTTTAACATTCTGCTAGCAACTGCTGTAAGTGTGGGACTGCCATACACATGGTCCTGGGTTCTAATACAGGACATTCCATAAGTTTTTACTGTTGCTCCATTTCCCATTATATTCACTCTCACTTATAACATTTTAGATAGTGGAGTTGATAGGAATTATATGTACAAGGGATATGATACCCTTACTGTATTTTGTAGTGAGGGTATACTGTCTACTATATTTCTGTAAGTATATTTATGCTATCTGGACTTGGACAGCCTTCACAATTAAATAAGACACATACACAACTGGATATATATGCAGCAACATTGTCAGGTCACACAAATACATGTGTAACACCTCAGACTGTTAGCTGTACTTATAAATGATCCCTGACTATGTCTGAGCAGCACTTCTTCTGTGGCAAAGATGGAAAATCAATGCTGTGGAAGGAAATGTTTTGTCCCTTATGCCTAGGTTTGAATCGCACACTTTGAAAATCAGTTTTATCATTGCATAAAGCCAAAATCAAATGTGTCAGGTCATGACATTTACACCCACAGTGCATGTCTGCAAACTTAACACACCTAACAGTTACCTTCCAATTTTCAATACATGTTTCCAACTGCAGTGGTGGTGCTGCGGTAGCGTTGTCGCCTCACAGTAAGACGTCCTGTTCGATTCTCAGCTAAAGCGTCTTCCGTGTGGAGACATGCGTGAATGGGCGTACCTTTGTTGAAGGTTGCACATCAGGGCTGGCAACTCGGTATGTAAAAATCTACTGCCAATCATTAGCAGACCGGAGTTCCACTGTGGCGACCCCTAACTGGGAAAAGCCAAAAGAAACAACAACAACAACATTTCCAACCTGCATCCAGACACCCCTCAAACTAAGGTCAAGTGTCAGATTAACCTTCCTATTTCAAATATTTATGTCATCCCTACTTGGCACTGCTGTGCTCTACTTAACATTGTACAAACACAGTTGGCATCATTACTCAGGTTTGCGCACTGCCAGTAAATGCAATAACTGGATCTGGTGGCAAAACATCTTTTTCTGTTACTTTAGGTCAGGTGTTATACATGTCTGGAGTTAGTGGGGAAGCTGCTCAGTTTAGGGCACAGGCTTCTGCAGGGGGCTATTCTGGCTCCTAGTTCAAGTATGAGGCATGGAATAGTTTGTCTCAGGCTGTATCCAGTGCTTCTTGCATCTCACTTACTGGAGAACACTCTAGGCATCATTTTAATTGTCTACAGACGTGCAAAAAGGATACCTTTGACAGTTGATTGACTGCATTTGAGACTGTAGACATCCCACAACTGTGTAAGTATGACAATAAGAGAGTATTTCTAATGCTTAGAATACTAAATATAGGAAAGACTGGTATGCATGATGCTCTTCTGTTCTTTTCTGTTCTTTCCCCAGCTAATGTTGACATAGAGTTCAATCAACATGCTCATACCACTCAAACAGAGAGACTGAGGGAAGCAACTGGTATGTATGCAGCACAAGAGAAGCATTATTGTAGCTTTAAAAGTTAAAAACAGATTTGTGGGGTTTTATACAGTTATAGCAAATTGAGCATGCATATCTTAACTGTGAAAGCAAGTATGCACACAGTAGTCTGTAGGAGAAACCAACTTTAGGAGTCAAATATAAGATTGTAGTCAGAGGTTCTGGGTTCAAATACCATGAGTCAAAACTATACAGTACTGCATTTTTTAATAATATTTACATTAATTTAAACTCTATGCAAGTGGCCCTGCTGTTTACTGTAATTTGTATAACTGGAACATGCATATGTGCAATATATGCACATTTCAAAGATTACTTTCAGCAATCTATAGGTATATAGTTTATTTGTTAGGATGCATACTTAAATGTAATACTTCACATAAAATAGCTGTATAATTGTGTTAATGCATTGTATGACACATACAATGGTACTAATTTTATCTCTTTTTTCTCTCTCACCAACCCTTATCTCTCTTTTTTATTTTCTATTATGTGTCATCAGAATCTCCCCATGTTATCCACTTGTAACAAATCACTAAATCCTACATAGTACGGTGAGGTAGGCTAGCCCCAGTGGATCAGCCTGCTTCTGCTCCACTGGTTCCAGCACTGATGCCCAAACATGAGACAACCTGGTAGCACTGCCTCTGCTGCCCATGCACTACCTGCACCCTCAGATAGTACTGCCTCAGAAGCTGGTGTAGTGGTACTCTCCAGGAGCAGTGGCAGAGGTGGGAATTTCATCACCTGCCCAGAGATGCTAGGGTTGGTGCATTAAGTTGTGCACCACACCATTGGTGCAAGCCTATGCCAGATGAAGAGGCTGCTCTCCCTCATAGTACATAGCAGAAGAAGACATCAAGCACTTCAGCTGCCAGTGGAGTAAGGGGACAGTGATGACAGTCCAGTTGGTGAGGACTCAATTCTCACTGTCTTCATGTTTGACTGGCATGAGCATGCGTTGTCCTCTCCCTCATGCCAAAATGATGTCCCACAACCTTTTGTGTCCCTCACCATCACTGTCTTTTGTCTTTTTTGTCTTGTTTGTTTGCATTTGCTTCCTCACCTACCCAACTTAACAGACCCAGAAATACCTACATCCCTTACCCAGCATTCCTCAAAATGGGCACTTGTCCCACAAAAAATGTGTCCCATACATTGCTCTCCATTTCACACACCTGTCATCTTGACACACTTGATTCAGTCCAATTGGCTATGCAATATGATTACGTTGTTATCACCCCTCTCTGTGGAGGTGACAATCCAAATTCAGCTAATATTCTGCGCATAATATCAGTTTTTACTGTTGAAACTCTTTCTTATCTCCCTCCTGCACATTCCTGTATTGTATTTTCTTTGTTCTTCCCCCTGCTTGCTCCCCATTTCACCACTTTCCTATCTACCCAGTTTTATCACCAATAATCTGGTCAAAAAATAGAATCACATACAACATACAAAAGTACCAGAATAAGCCATGGATCCCTTCACTTTTTGAACTCTATGTTTGCACGGAGTTTGGCATCATGCATCAATGCCAAGTGATGGTGAGCAGATTTACAATGCTGTGGTTACTGTCTCACAATGCTGTTTAAACCCATTGTGCTATGCCACACACAGCAACACATGTACTATAAAGAATTCATGTAAATGCATTTTCAATGTTTATTTAAAACTATTAGATACACCTGGATTTGAACCCAGTATCATCTGGGCTCAAAAATAAATGTGTTATTGCATTTACACCCGATGCCATAGATTTAGCAAAGCAAGGTGTGTTTTATAGACTCAATACAAACTATCAGACTTTTAGCAATGTAGCTTGTGTTTGCACACTGCTTAACTACACCCAAACAGGGAAAGTAATTGTATGTGCTCTGTGGCACATACCTCAACTGCATACCACTGTACTAGTTACCTTTACATAGGCAAGACATGTATGCACAATATTGGCAAGTTTGTGTGTGTGACTACCCTGTAACCAGGCATACAGATGTGTAATGTCTTTTAGCACACCATGGTATCCATCTGTGGTGACCGGTGTCTACAAGGTATTACATAGTTAGGAATGGTAAAGAATACACAGTCAAGCATGACTACAGTTGGGTATGTTATTTTCCTGTGCCACTGTCGAGCCGTGACACAGAAGTGGTTGCTGGGGTGTAGGTCCATACCCATCATTCCCCCACCCTAACTCCACAATCCCTGGGGTAGATTACATTAGCCATAATTCCCCACCCCAAACTCCACATACACAACAACCATCCCTTCTCTAGTGAGCTGCTTATGATTTAAATGTTATAACACAAGAGATGCCTCTGTTTTGTATACACGTCAGTTCCTTTGGAACCCTTCTGTGTCACAAAGGGTGTTCAGATGTGTGTGTGTGTGTGTGTGTGTGTGTGTGTGTGTGTGTGTGTGTGTGTGTGTGTGTGTGTGTGTGTGTGTGTGTGTGTGTGTGTCTGTCTGTCTGTCTGTCTGAGAAAGTAACAATGCCTTTTAGAGTATGCACACTGTTTACAATTCACATGACCAGCTTTGGCAATCCTGCTGATGTCACCCACCTAGACATACACCTCTGGGACTGCTGTAACCCAGTAATCTTAGTAGCACATGCTGTAACTGCGTAATGCCGTAGTGTGATAAACTAGTTAGGTAGGGGTTCTATTCCAAGACATGGCAGGTGTGTGTGTGTGTGTGTGTGTGTGTGTGTGTGTGTGTGTGTGTGTGTGTGTGTGTGTGTGTGTGTGTGTGTTTGACTGTCAAAGCCTGTGTGGATGTGACTGTGAGTGTCTAACCCCTGGACATGTTGGGGAGCGGATTTTGTAGTTTTCCTATATGGTTTCCGTCTTATATGTCACAATGTCCACCTCACGAGGAGTACAAATGTCAGTCAGCCAAAGGACTGTGTTGGCAAGCCATACCCCTACATCTGGCAAAATGCCTGGTGAACAAAGTATGCAACCCTACTATTACCCAGAATATGTCCTGAACCCATGTGTCATACACAAACACACTTGCCTAGAATATCCCGCTATGTTGCTAGTACCCTGCACATTGATGATAGATAGTAGGCATAGTGTGATTGCAGTGGGCTGCAGAGGACATGGCACCCTGTACAGCAGTACAATAGGCACATAATTGTGGAAATTGTGCCTTCACTATGTTCCCCACTGGATGCCTGCAACATATGTGGTGCTATCAAATGTGATCCACAGAGGCTATACAATGCCTTACATATGTGCCCTGTATAGACCGATGCCACTGACACCAGGGAATACCTGCATTATGCTATCAATGTAGGTGCAGGGTCAACCTGATGACTATAAGTAGGTACTGCCACACCAGGCCAGTATTGGCATATCAGAGGATAACAGCCTGTGTACACAACATGTGCCAACCAAACCAGGTACACCTGCACATGTCACTGTACATTATTGTGGGACGTGCACATCCCAGGCAATGTCCATGTCAAGGACTATCATACACAGACATGGCATGCATTGCAAAGCTATGGCAATACACAATGGTAACCAGGATGTCAGGACAGTTCATACGATACCCATCTGTGTGGGACATTGCAGACACTGCACCCCTGTACCACACTGCACACAATTGTTGAGTGGTGTGATGCCAAAGATTACCCCTCACCCAGCCTTGTACAGCCATCTTGCACAGCCAACAACTACACACCCATGAAGCAATGCACACATGCATGTCAGTACTGGCACCTTGTGTCTGCATGTGGGGTATGATGCTCCCAACCACAGTCACTCCCAATATAACTCTCATTGGCATACTGACAGATGTCAAACACATTCACACACCCTAGCCCATAGAACCTCCAGATATCCCCTGTGGTGCATGTAGTACCTGTGCATTACTGCAGTGTGGCAAACTAAGTAGTTTGGAAGTGTATTTGTGGGCCTGGCAAAGAGTGTCAATGTGAGACCATTAGAGTGTGTGGTTGTGATGACAATGACATCCGATCATGTGGACAGCCATGTGTGCTACACCTAATGTATGTCTACTATATCTCTGTTGCAGATGTCGCTCACCAGCACATATATATGTTCCTACAGCACACCCACATGTCAGCTTTGTGGCACATGGAGTAACTGCATGCACCTGTAATAGTAGTGATAGTCAGTCAGGGGGTTTGAACCCCTGTACTGGTAGGTGTGTGACAGATGATGCTTAGGGTTTTGTCTCCAAGCCCTTCTCTGATGTACTTTGCCTCTGTCTGTCCCTCTCACACACGCTCTGGTGGATGTGGAGGTGTACACCTGCTCAGCAGCAGCTTGTGTTTTGAAAGTGATGGTCATGATCAGGTGATGGCCTCTGCACTATTGCAGTCCTCCTCTAGCTGACTGTATGTGGAACAGCTGTGATGATGTTCCTATAGCCAATTGTATGAAAACACAGTACAATATCTAGGAACATCATGTTGGTTTTTGCCCATGACAGTCGCTGTGAGCGGTACCTGGATCTGGTGCTTGGTAAATGGCATCACAGATGATATCTGGATGTTGCTCAAACAACATACACAGTGGGAAATAGCCTAAAGACAGGAGGGTGATGTGCCAGACATGACTACAGCATGTAAGTGTAGCTATGCTTCATTGAGACCGTTTAACAAGTTGTGTGTGGTAATGGCTATTCTGCATGTTTTAATACTGACAAGACAGTGGTCTGATTGTGAGGGACTCCCATCTGTAGGGCCATCTGTGGACTGGTCAGTGTGTGGAACCATTTGTTTACTGTGTTACTCACTGAACACACATCTGTGAACTGCAGGAGCATAGTGTGAGCATTGCAGTCAGTACAAGGTGATAATGATGAGTTACTGCCATCACATCCCTGATTGGACATATGTCACATGAAACAGTGGTATGACAGACACTGTCTCGGGTTCTTAGTGACATGCCAGTAACAGGCCACTGTTCATAGCTGCAGTCACAAGTCTTCAACTCTTTGTACAGATGTCATGCAGTATATATGTATGTGTTGTGCTCCCTCTGCAAATGTATACCATCTGTTGTGTTGGGTTGAAGGTCATATCTATGTATGCTGTTATAAGTAATCCTGAATACTGTTGACTATTACTAAGCCATATCTGTGTTTAAACTGCAACACCATAGGCTGTATGGGTTTGGAGGTCCCGGCAGAACCTCCTGTCCCACTTCAGCTGGCCATGGCACCGGGCCCCAGCACATCTGGGGCCCAGCTTTAGACCTCCACCTCTGTTGGCTATGCACCACCTTCTAGTGGTACTGCCACTGAGGATGGGGCTTGTTGTACAGGCCTGGACGTGGTGCGTAGGGGGCTCAATAAGGGGTTTCAAGGCCAGATACACCAGCTCAAGGGCAGAGTGTCACATTTACAGGGTGAGGCTGCCCGTCCTGGACAGTCCCCAGCACTGCCAACTTTGCAGCTGTTTTGGTGAAGTGGTGGCTGCCCATGGCTGGGGACCTCCATCCCACTGTTTCCATCTGGGGGCTCACAGACTTGTGAATTCCACATACTCCTCCCTGTCCGAGGTGTATCTCCCCACATGTGTCATATACTGACCCTGTATGCTGTCTTGTCTGTCATCCTACCCTACCTATCCTCCACAAGCATACCTACTCTCTTTCCCCACATCCCACTCTCACCCTACGGAAACAAAAGGCCAATCGGTTCCTAGAACAACAGTTGCCCTACACATAGCTGTCCAATTCACACATGTGCCCACTGGACACATGTAACCCTTTTAATATGCATCACAACATACTCCAGTCGTCCTCACCCCTGTCTCTCAGGCACACAATCCTAGTATGCACATGACTCCTAAATGTTCCAGGTACATGTGATGCGGATGACCCCATTGTACACACAACACTACCAGTCTCTCTATGGTTACCCCCATTTACCTTTATCATGACGATGATGTCGCACACAGCACCTTGCAAGAGTACTGTTCTCACATAATGATTAGACAGGAACTATTGTGTTAATGTAAATAACATGTACAGAGTGATGTATATGGCCAATGTGCACATGTTTGCGTGTATGAATGACACATGTCTGTCTGAAGGAGTCTTGATATTACATAGGACGACACCACTACATAATACAGGCGTTGCTGGTGTTTCCCTTTTCATTCCTTTGTAATGCTTTATTGTCACATGGGATGTTCCTGATATATCTATATATATGTATGTATCTATATCTGGACATAAACGCTCACACATACATCTACATGATGGAATACATTTCCTATACTGTTGAATGACTGCGCTGGATGATATGTTTGTGATAAGGTCCAATGTCTGTATATCTGCCATGGCTTAGTGGTAAATCACAATAGCTGCGTGTGCAGAGTCCTGGTTTCGAGCCTTGCAGAGGCCGTTTATTTTGTTGCTGGCAGAACAAGCCCATTGGATATGGAGTGATAAAGGCACATTAAAGCAGTTGTGAGCGGGTGTGCGTGAGTTTGTGCGGAGTTAAGCAATGCTAACCTCCGGTTACAGTTTCTTACACTCAGTTAGCCTCTACATTGCTTTACCAGTGTAATACTTGCATACTGGCGGCCAAACAGGCTTACACCCGCTTGCTCATGCACTTGCAAATGCACAGCATTTGGTGTTTGCATCTGACACTCACACACCTGGGTGGGAGTGAGGACTATGATATTACCTTGTGATGCCTATTACATCGGATTACATGCCTATAGCATCGGGAATGGCTGCCCATTAGGCGACAGCATACCATTCAACTATACGGAATCCGCGGCCTGTCCAGAGTTTGACTCATATTATTGTTGTGTTCCTCTTACAATCTGCACCTGTCTGGCTAATACATGGGAACTGACACTCTTCAATACAAACAAGTAATTGGGTTTTGGAACCCACATCCTTCAGCCGAGTCATGCTACTGCATACCTAATATTCTATCATCTTTCTAAGGTTGTCAGTGGAATATGTACTTTCTGTCCCTATCAGACCTCTCATATGAGTGGGGAAAAAAACAAACTGAATCAGCGACATGGCATAACAACATCAGGGACACATTTAAATTATTGGTGCTATTAACCTGACACATTGACAGACTCAGAGCATATGAATTCATACACATTTTCTGAGGTAAATGATGTTTATAACTCTTAATTGTTGTCATTATGAATTACGTGTAATTCACCACCTTTCCTCCAAATATCACTAGTTTTAGGAGGGATTAAGTGGGACAGAGTTAGAAATTGATTCAAAATCAGGGGCGTCCCTGGAAATCTGGAACAGTTCAGAGGTATGGTCCCTATTCGTTCCCCCAATGGTTTATGTCCTGTCCAGTGGATTTGCTATTAAGGGTTGAGAGGTATGGGTGTCAGCTATGCCCATTTCGGAATATTACTTACATCCCAGGGACAGTCCTAATATGACTGCGCCAGCCAACATCTGCACGCCTAGGCCCATAATTGCATACCCATAATTCCCCCACCTGCCATATCATCTACAGCACTCATCCTTACTGTGGGTGCAGGTGGGGTATAAACCCACCACTACATACTGCCCACTCTCCCCGTGTCAGGACACATGTCGTACGTTGTGTCGACCCATGGGTTATCAGGCTTGCAC